>NW_017535452.1:64192-179294 GCF_001853355.1 Bactrocera latifrons
AAAAAGTATCAAAAAAAAATACTACAAATAACATAAACAAAAGAGATTTTCAATATTTTCTTGAATAAATTGGTAATTTTGGCACTTGAAAGCAGCCAAACAAAACGGAAAAAATTTTGCGTGTAGTTGTGTTATCTATGTACATTGTCTAGTCGCTCTCTTATAAGCAACAGAAAGACTTACTATGGTCTGTAGGCAATAAATACGAGATTTGCTTTCCATAAAATAGACTGATTTCAAAAATTTTTATCAAAAGTCTTTTATTAATAGTCTCTTTCACTGAATTGTCGCTGAATGTCATTCGGTATATGGACGAAAATCCAAATATAAAGTTTCTAAAGTTTTTCAAACTCCAAGACAGTAATCGCATTGGTTCGAAAATAAAAAAGTCTCTCTAAAATTTAAAATTTTGCAACTTTGTATGACTTAAAGCGAATTCCCTAGTTGCTCCATTGTAAAAAAGCAGAAGACTACTCAAAAAACCACTATTACCTTTATAATATTGAGTACTATAAAAAGTATTTTCGCCCTTCTAACCGAATTTCAACTTTTTGTTTCGTATTTATAATAAAAAATAAATTAACAAATATGTACCTTTTTGAATGACCACTTTTTGCTATTCTTCTGCTAGAGACATTCCATCAGTGAAAAAATTCCATCAAATTTCATGCAAATCAAAATTTTCAGAACGGAAGCGAACGAAACAATGTTGTACTACACGAACTGGTACAGCATCGTCCCCGTAAACTTCACAAAACAAAAAAAAAACCATCATTGGTGGCCTGCGAGACATTCCTCCCTATTTTATACAAAAATTTCAAAAAAATTTTGTACAGCTGTATCTTTTTTCAACTTCCCAGATAAAATTTTTGACAAAATATGAAACGATTTTTTCGACTGCTGACTGCTGATTTGAAGCAAGCCCAACATGAAGGGGACATATTGGGTTTATAACGAAGTTTGTAACATTCTGAAGAAATTACGAATTATTATATAAATAACAATATCTCCATAAAAGATCAGAACTGTCAGACCGACTGTCGAGCTAGTCCTTCAGTTTTAAATATAAAGATCGATGACATTTTGTACACGTTCTTTTCCCAAAATGTTGATCATCTGTGGAAATCGCCAGTATCGGAAAACTATAGCGTATAGCTGCCATAGAAACGGATCAATCGGAATCAAGTGCTTGTATGGAATCAACACATTTTTTCAAACTATCGCGACATGATAACCGTCGAAGCCTGAAATTGGAGCTCGTGATCTGGGCGATATTTGGTTTCATTATGATGGCGCCTCTTACCACACAAGGTACCAATCAATAGATTTATTCAGAGAACACTTCGGTGAGCAAATAATTTCAAATTTAAGGGCGTTCGATTGGCCATCAAGATCATGTGATATCACTCCATTAGACATTTTCTTGTGAGGACATGTAAAGTCTAAAGTCTATGCGACGAATCTCGCTTCGATTCAGGCCTTAGAGCAAACAAAGCACACATATTGTTCGCCAGTTACCAGTCGAAATGCTCGAAGGGATCGTCGAAAATTGGACTCAACGGAGCATCAGAGATGTAGCCGCAGCCAACATTTGAAAAAGGTAGTCTTCAAAAAATAAATGCCAAATAATGATCTTTCGAATGGTAATGAATACTCTCTTTTAAATTTGACGTTTCTGTGATTTTTTATTAAAGTGGGGAACCTCGAAATCGATCACCCTACCTGTAAAGCCTCAATGCGGTCGAAGTTACGATTTTTTCGATAGCTACGCTATTATGTACCTACTCCTCTTAAATACTTTTTTAGATGGAAAAAATTTTACTAGAGGAAAAATCCTTGACGGAAAGGTAAGCACTCTTAATCTGATACATAAGTACCAAAGTATTATGGACACAACAGCGAGCTTAAACTAAAGCTTAACTGAAACACTTGTGAATACATTACCTACAATTATATATACATATACACATATGAGTGTATACATAGATATACATTTGTATATTTAAATGTGTGTGGTTTTAGCCGAAACTCTTTTCCAACCCCACCGCTCAAGTGTAGCGCTGATAGGTTTTTTTAGGCCCTTCACCATTAAAAGAACAACACACCAAGCACAATGTGTACAACAAAATAAACAAAGCACAGAACAACAATAGCAAATTGTCATTGTGGCAACAGAAGGTGGTGCGTGTGAAGTGATTTTCGTGTTAATAAATAATTATGTGGCGATTGGTTGGTAGACGCGAGCAAAAGCAGTTGAGCTTAAGTTTGCCAAGCACAGCAATTGAAGGCAAGTGTATGGAAATGAAAAAATAGTAAATATGTGCCAACAACAAATACAAAAGCCGAACAAGTTACACAAAATTAATAATAAATAAAAGCATGAGAACGCACGCACAGGCGGCTGAACTTTGAGTTGGAAGAAAAATGGGCAAAAACAACCACAGCTGGTGAGGTTTGCCACTCGCTCCACTTAAACGCCGACATTGACTGAAGTTAAGTGGCATTTGAACTTGTCAAGTAGGTGGATAAACTTGAATGTGACTTGCCGCCGGCGAACACCAATACACACAGACCTACATATATATTAGACACATTCATTGCCTGCTTTCAATTCGGCCTCCAGCAACTGCCAGCTTGTCTGCATGCAGAACAAAGGCGGAAAAGCGGCAAAGCTCTGCGGCCAATTGAGTCTAATTTGAAATTCAATAAATGATGGGTGAATAAAGGGTGGCAATGCTGGCAGCAGAGAGCTGTCACAGCCGCCGAGATTTGCATATGTAAATGTGTATGGATATATGCCAAGTGGGTGTTTGGAGGCGGGCACAGAGCGCTGTGTGCCAGAAGCAGGTGCCTGCCATACCTATGCAAGTACATATATAATACATACATAAATATATAACTGTATATATTAGGTTGTCAAAAAAGTCTTGCGGTATTTTCGCTAGTTGGCGCTGAGAGCGCATAGTTATTCGTCGTACCGGGTCATGCTATACCTTTTTGGAAAGCTCATTTTACGCGCTAATACGTGTTTGATTGATTGTCGTTTCTTTTAAGTCGTTCGTGAGTTATAGCGTCGCAAACATGGAGCAAAATAAAGTGAAAATACGGCATATTTTACAGTACYRCTACGATAAAGGCAAAAATGCATCTCAAGCCGCCAATAAAATTTGTGCAGTTTATGGACCCGATACAGTTTCCATTTCCACCGCACAACGATGGTTTCAACGTTTTCGTTCTGGTGTAGAGGTGATCGAAGATGCGCCACGCTCCGGAAGGCCTGTCGTCGAAAATTGCGATAAAATCGCTGAATTGGTCGAAACAGACCGGCATAATAGCAATCGTTGCGTCGGTCAAGAGCTGGGCAGGAGTTTTATTTATTTATTTTTTTTTTATTGAAAATTCAATAAAAATACCGCAAGACTTTTTTGACCACCTATTATAACATTTGCAACCCATTCATGTTATTTTTTGTTGTTGCTGCTGTGCTTAAGCATCAAATCATGTCGCCATCAAACATTTCAATTTCATATTTTGTTATGAATTTGATGTATTTTCTGAAATGTTTTTACGCCTTCACATTTACTAATAAATATATTTACGTGTTGGGTAATTATATACTTTGTTTATTGTTTACGGTTGATTTTCGGTGTGACCGCACAACCATCACTAATGCCAATTAATGTCTCGGCTTTAATTTCGTACGCGGCTACGGCTTAATGTATTTGTACTGCTTCAGCAATTCGTATGGCTGCCTTACGCCGTTATTGTTGTTGTTTTGCTGGTTTTATATGTTTGTCATTTGCTGGTCTTTTTGGTGTTGCGTAGGTGTATTGCTTTGGTTGCTGTGGTTTTTGATGTCACCGCAAAGCTTTGAGCGACGTGTTATATGCGGTGCCGAGGTATACACATAAGTAAAGCTTATATATATATATAGAAACTGCTTGCGTTCCAACCGTAAATTTGTCATAGTAACGGAAATGGTATCTGTTCTATTGCATGCAACTCCAATAAAAAGCATATTGGTCATGTACATCAGGTCCAGAGCGCCTGCTGAAAACTTGTCCAAAAACTTTTACACAATTGCAGATCTACAGAGACTGCAAATACTGGCATTAGGCATCGACAAGACTCTTGAACACGCTCTTGGAGCATTCCTGTAGTTTTGTAGTTTTGGACAGAAAACTGCTGTGGAAACAAATTGCTGAAGAAAGAGTAGTAAGAAGGCCTGAAATGGCTTATATGCATGTAGGCAGGTGCTGTGGGGCTTTCTCCCTCTCATGCATTGTTGCTTCACAGCGACTGTAACACCAATTTTGCTCTATTGTGGACTACCAATGTGGACTGTTATATGAAAGCCAACGGACAAGATTCAGCAGTTCGATGAGCCGTACATAACCGAAGTTCTAAGAAGGTTTCAAATGCTGCTGAATCGGCCACTTCGCTAAAAATTGCGTGCCAAAATTTGCAAGACTAATGGCTGTAGGAGAATTTACATAAAAGACCTTTGGACATACATAGCTAGGGGTAATGGCGGTTTGGTAAGTATCGACTAAATGATCAGATTTACAGTAGCGGAAAGAAAAGAGAACCCCTTAGATATGTTTTATTATTAGATTTTATTAAGAGATGTGGACTAATATTTACAAAAAAAAATTTCAAGAAACTTTCAAAATAAATATTTCCATTTTTTATTAAAAGTCGAAACCAAATATTTCCGATATTTCAATTTCTACTATGATACTTATAAAAAATTTTAACAAAACTAAACACGATACAATAAAAACTTGAATTTTTTTTATTTTTAAATTAGTTCTAAAAATAGAAACATCAAAATGTCCTGGTTTAATATTTCGTTGCGCCTCCTTTGTTTTTTTATCACGGTTTTTAATTCGTTCAGGTCAAGTTATGACAAAAATCTTGGTCTCTTCTTGGTCATCCGCGCTTTCATGATGTACCAAACGTTTTCTATGGGGCTTATATCAGGACTGTTCCCAGGCCACCCAATTCAGCTAAATATTTTTTTTATCTGAAAAAATTAAAATGTGTATTAACCTTGTCGTTGTAAAAATGAATTATTATTAAGGTTATATAATATAGAAAAAAGTTACTTACCGATTTGGCTCGATGGCATTGGCAGAATCGTTCTGAAAAATTATGTTGTCCATATAGGAAAAGGGCATTTCAATTGAAGGGACCAGGTTTTCCTGTAAGATCTGTTGGTATTTAATGGCGTTGATATTTCCATCAATAAAGGCCAAATGTTCAACAACATGATAGGAAAACACCCCCCCAATCATCTGACTCCTCCCCTGCCTGACGGTATGTTTGACACACTCAGTACTGAAATGTTCACCAACTCTTCTGCGAACGTACGACATTCCGTCTGAACCGAAGATGTTAACTTTGGACTCATCTGAAAATTACTGAATTTTCTCCAATCTCTATTGGTCCAGGTTTTGTGCAGTTTCGCCCATTGGAGGCGTTTTTGTTGCATATTTACCGTTTTTGGCAGGTTGACAGGCAGTTAGTCCGGCTTCTTGGAGGCGCGGTCGGACTGTTCGCGTACTGATTTCGGTTCCATTTAATTCCTGAATTTCCCTTCTGATGTATTTAGCTGTTTTAAATCTGTTATGAATACTAATCCGCTTAATATGGTTCTCAGCCTTGGTAGTAGTCTTTTTCGGGAGGTCGAGAGGTAAGACTCGCATTCTGGCGGCGCCACACAGCTGCAGAATGGTGCTAGCAGAATTTAAGATTTGGCTCCACTGGATGAGAAATCGGTAGTAAGGACGCAGAAGTTATTAAAATTCTCGTCAAGCGCTGCCAACTTGAAGGATGATTGGCTCTCATGAACTAAGTAGCGGCACTCTTTCTGCCATTAAGGACTACAACTGGTATATATGTGGCTCACTAACTTATCAGAGCACCGAATCTTAGCAATAATAAATACTTTACGAATCAAATTCAGCGAGCTGTCGCTCGTTAAGATCCAAAGGACTTTGTCCGCTAATATCAACAGTGAACCAAAAAGGTAAAAGAGATATACAAAATCATCACAATGTCACTGCAATGTTGGTCAAAGTCATACGAAGGGCCGTTTTTTTGTTGTTGTAGCGGCAGAAAGTAATCTTGAAGTAATTTTGAAGCATGATGCCAAGTTAATAGTCCTTGACCGTATAAATATACGGGTTCTTTCCGGTTACTTAGCACTAATTATCGTGAGAACGGTCCGAAGGACGGTATACCCACAGACTAATACCGGAATACCATGCTTGGTTGTCAGTGTTTTAGGAAATGGAAAGCTTTCATCGAAGCATACGAGTATGAGAGGGATATTAAAATCTGTCGTCAATCTAACAAAGTCATATTTAATACGTTGATTTCGTAGGAAGGTGTTTGGATGACATCTTCAATTTTTTTTTTCACTGAAAACTTTCTCTAACTCTTCGATTGCTAGCGAGCCGAATATTTGTTGAAGAATACCATAATTTTGCGCCCTGATTACATGTGTCAATACCAGGCGAACGACATAAATTCATAAATTTCACCAACAACAACTTCCAATTCAAATGAGCTCACACGCCAATCACTTGACAGACCACAGTTTGCCCTCGACAGATGAATTTTCATTTCCGAAATCACATTTGGCCCCTACTGCGCACCATCTAATCATTGCCAGGCCTCAAGGCAACGACAAAGAGCTGCCCTTAAGCGAACCGGGGGGCAAAGCAATCTCATGCGGCAACCAACTGTGAACAGGTATTGAAATGCGAATTATGATTTAGTGGCAATGATGTAGAAATTCAACTGAATGATGAGATATTTTTCAAACCCATTGAGCATGTGTGTGTGTGTGGATATGTGTGTGATTGTGTTGAAATCGAGAGACTCGGCGTCGGTATCGACACATTAATGAGCTGACACAATGGTACAAATTGCATAACACAAGTGCCAAGCTAACAAATGCCGAATTACGCAGCGTTTGTAGCCAAATTTATGCTTTACAAGCACATATATTCAGACATATTCAGATATACGTACATTCATATGTGTTTGCTTTTCTATGGCAGTCCATAAATTAAATAAAAATATTTCATTTTCATAAGCCACAATCAAACAGCATTGAAACAGTTGATACCTTTGATTATCAGCGCACCAACACGCCATACACACACACACACACTCGCGCACATAAACACATACACACATGCACATTGGTTCACAAAACATACTCTGCGGTCATAATTCAAAGATTATTTCACGAACTTATTGTTTTTGTTGCAGATTTTTGTCTGGCAGCACACAATGTCGGTGAATTGCAGCTGCTGTAGCTGCTGAGGGGAGCGCTGCGGCCACATGGGGTAAATGCAAT
Source organism: Bactrocera latifrons (assembly GCF_001853355.1). NCBI lineage: Eukaryota > Metazoa > Arthropoda > Insecta > Diptera > Tephritidae > Bactrocera > Bactrocera latifrons. The sequence continues at coordinate 71,565 of NW_017535452.1, forward strand.
AAATTGGAATTTAATCATAATTTCGGCAGGCAACTCAACGAAGACACACACACATACATATATACATATAATATATGTATAAGTCAACAAGCTGACAATAACAAAAGAAATGTGCAACAACAACCCAAAATACACACACACACATACAAACTCATGCCTGTGTCCAATCAGCATAGCAGCAGTCGCAGCCAGCCAGCCATTGACTTGCCACAAATTCGATTTTGGCATTTCGATTTATTTCGAATGCGAATTTTGTGGGCTCATTTCGTTATTAATCGAGCACATGTTTCTATTTCATTTGAGCTGCCATGTCCCGTTGGATAAAAGTGTGTATGTATGTCCATGTAAATGTGTGTTAGACTTCTATGTTTTTGTGTTGTTGTTGTTGTGTGTTGATTTTGCGGCTCGCCAATTTATATTCCCAAATATTTATTGATTACATGCTTTTTGTTGTCGCTTTTTGTTTGTTGCTGTTGTTGTGTGTTTTTACATGTTTTCGCTCTTTTCTTTCCCACAATTTACACTATTTGATTTACCGGCTTTAATAGTGATTTTTTTCGGATTTTTAATTAGAGGCTACGTAAATTATTGTGTACTTTAGCTTCCACGAAATTATCTTGTCAATATTTTTAAGCGGTTTTAACAAGTTCAATGGCACTGCATATTCGATAACTCCAACAGAATCGATTTCTTTTATTGGTGTATTGAAGCACTATTGCAGAAATGATATTCATTTTATTTATTTTAATTTGTGCTAAATAAAAAATAGATTTTCTCGTACATTTTTGACCAACAAGTCCAGTGTGCTAAAGCTTGTTTTTTGAGAAATCAAGGAAATATTTCTGGAAAAATTAAAGCGAATTCTCATTCGTCATAAGTAAAAGTGACCCTATTAAATGGCGTGGAAGGACGAAATTATTTGAAAAAACTGTGTCTTTATACCGAGATATATTCCTTTATAATCACTTCTCTAATGGAAAATCTCTGACTGAAGATGGGGTCATGCGTAGAAGCTCGCGCATGCTCGATGCGACGAATAAATCTAGAACTACGCGCTCTTAGCGCCAACTAGCGAAAACACCGCAAGACTTTTTTGACAACCTAATATTTAGCTTAGAGGACAGTGTCCCGTCAAAATTTTTACTAAGAGCAACTAGTTCAGAGATTGCTAAGTGCAAGTAGTTTGGAGGAACTCTTAAAGTTAGTTGTGGGGCCGAAGGAACTTGCACTCGCACAAGTTCAGATTGCTGACCAACGCCTGCACACCTCACGGTAAATCCAAAGCTTCAGCGTTAGAGCGTGAAATGTCAGTCCTGGATGTGTTAACGGTTCTTCAAAATACAACAAATGCTCTGGTTATTATTTATTGGAAAAAGTCTCACGATTTATACGAAAAAACTGTCATCTCTGAAAAGTGTAAGGTATGCAATTAGAATATACCAAGAACAACTGAAGTGGTCGTAGAGGCCAAAGAAAAGAAATCCCAAATATGGATTGTTGTGGTTGCAACGCTGGACAAAATATATCTCAACAATTTTCCGGAATTCTGCAAAATTGAGGGAGATTAGCAATAAAAATTGCAGTTGGGTGGAAATGAACTTATTTTAAATAGATATATATCTAATTTTATTAAGGGGAAAGGGGTAGTCAGAGGCACGAAAAAATGAGGATTTCCAGTATTTTTTTTTTTTTTTTGCAATCAAATCGTGTTATTTTACAAAAGTAGTAATATGGAATTATAATAGAATGTGTTGACTTGAAGTCAAGAGTCAAAAAAAATTTTATTTCCAAAGTTATAGTTGTTTGTGTTGACCCAGTTCCAAACAAAGGTACTTGTTTTGACAACCATAAGCCCTTTTAGATTCATCTAAAATCAATCGGACAAAAAAATTAGTTTTATAAATGGGCGTGATCGAAGGATTTTTTGTTTTTTCAAAAATTAACAAAATGGAAACAAAAAGATCACAAGAAAAATCGAAATTTTGAAAAAATAAAAATCCTTCGATCTGAAAGCTGTACAAATTCCATTAAAAACATTGTTTTGAGAAAAACGCGTTGAAAGTTTCAGACTAGCGCTTTGAAGTGCCTGAGCTCTTTTTGTTATTTGTCGAATAACTCAAAAACTAATTATCGGATCAACGTGACATTTTCAGAGAATATGAGAATATTTTTAAGATATTACACTTAACGAAAAAGCAAAAACAAAAAAAAATATTTTTTTAAAATTCTGACTACCCCTAACCCCTTAAATTGGTCCTTTACAAAGGACCCAATTTAGTTTTTCAACGAAAACACAAAATCTTATATAACCCTATATCTACAACAAAAAGCTATTTAAATTATACATTTTTATACTCTCGCAACAAAGTTGCTAAGGAGACTATTATAGTTTTGTTCACAGAACGGTTGTTTGTAAGTCCTAGAACTAAAATAGTCAGATATATGGTTATATATACCAACGTGATCAGGGTGATGAGTAGAGTTGAAATCCGGATGTCTGTCTCTCCGTCCGTCCGTCCGTCTGTCCATCCGTCCGTGCAAGCTGTATCTTGAGTAAAAATTGAGATATCTTGATGAAACTTGTCATGCGAGAGTATAAATTCTTAGGTGACACCCGAACTTAGCCCTTCCTTACTTGTTAAAGATACTTCTTGAAAAGTATTATTTGTGATATCATTTCGTAATTTGCTTCTTGAATCCACAGAGTTCTTAAATAGAGATCATAATAATGTTGCAAACATAATTTAGAAACTTGAACTCAAAAATATCTATAGAGCCTTCCTGTAATTTTGTAAGAACCAACAGCCTTTTAAAGTTTAAATATCTATTAAATTTTGCTTTTATTGCCACATTTTTTTTCAGCACTGAGTGGATCTAACGTACTTGGCGTATTTAAAATGATCTAAGAAATACATGTCAAGGGAGACCAGTCATTTTAAAATATTTTTGACTTTGGATATTAAAAACAATTTTTTCATAGACATTATATTTTTTATATCGCAACGAAGTGTTGAAACCAGAATTTGAGAAGAACTTTGACTAACTGATCAATCGGTTAGCAAATGTCAAAGGCTTTTGTTGCTTACATAAAGCCGCTAAATATGACAATGTGTATGTGTATAAGTGTAAAAAATAAAAAACATATTATTTTTATTTTGTGACAACATGACAACAACAATCACAAACATTTAAATATCATTTTGAACAATTTTTATTTAAGCCCGGTCGCTTGTATGGTACATACATACATATAATATATCATCATTAACGAGCTATAAATACTCGTCAGCTTATTTATTTAGAAATTGATTCCATTTCTTTAATACTGCCGATAGATATGTATATTTAGACTGATTGTCATAGGTAACTATTTCAATAATTTTTAGAGTCCACTCACCTTGATTTCGTGTAAGAATTCCGTTTCGTCCAGTAGATTGATGCGCACGGACATGATCCGCGAGGGGCGACAGAGGCAATTCATCTTGCTGCTTTGCGCTGAACTGCTACTAAATCATATATACACACTTACATATACACAGCGCTCGATTGCTTTTACTCTGACATTAAATAAAGCCCACTCACATATGAACATTTACTTTCTTCGAAATCGAACACATTTTCACACTTAATCGCGTAATTTTTGACTTTATAAGTTAAGAGTAAAGCACTCTTTCGTGGTAAATTATGATTTCTATATATGTGTATGTGTGTCTTTCTCCTGCCTTTATTGATTATGGTTTCACTTAATTCTTATTTATTTCACCACATTTGTGCTAATCGAACTCATATTAATCATGCTTCTCGTTTTTGCAATGGATATTCGTAGCATTCTTCGGGTGAATCTGCAAATAAGCGAAAAAGAGATCATACGATTAGAATGAGTTGAAAATTTTATGTTATTTGTATATATGTGTATGTGTATTTATAAGAAACATTTATTGTATATAAAGAAGAATTTAGTTGCTGAACTGCTTTTGAAGAACAATGCATATTTATTTTTGAACTGATTTCCACAAAAGTACTCTTGATACGATTCCCTGAATCCCCTGAAATACGATAAAATTTCGAGTTGCATTTATTGCACACTTTGCCTGTAGCAGCCCCTATGGTTAGATGTATTTTAATGAGTTTGACGCTTTTAGTTTGTCGTGACTTCTTGGCCAAATTAAAACCGTGACGGCCCAGCCTCTGTATTCGTCAGTCTTGGCTCCGCGTTACTTTTTCCTATTATAGGATGGTCCATATCCAGTCTCCCTACTTTTTCAAAGAAAACACACAGAAACTTCAATGGCATTTACTTTTTGAAGATTATTTCTTTCAAATGTTGCCCTCGGCTACGTCTCAGATGGTTCTTGCATTACGTCCAATTTTCGATGACTCGTTTGAACATTTCGACTGATAACACGCATGATGTTTTGCTCCAAGAACTGAATCGACGCGGAATTGTTCGCGTAGACTTTACACATACTTTACATATTCCCACAGAAGGAAGTCTTCTGTGATATCGCACGATCTTGGTGGCCAATAGATCGGCCCGAATTGTGAAATTATCCGTGTTCTCTCAATAAATCCGTTGATTGATGCGATTTGTGGGTAGTGGCGCTGTCTTGCGAAAGTAAATGTTGCTGCGATCTCGAGGCACCAAATAGTAGTTCTTGGACAAGCTGTATTTTGTACATTTTCAACTTAAAATCTCGATGAAAAATGCGGCAAATCGTAACATAAGTCAGTCCGAGTGGCTACGTACACTACACTCTCAGCTAAGGATGATGCCAAGTTTTCTTCACTGCATGCTAGACGTGGTCTTTTGGTAGAATATTGTTCAATTATGAATGCTGGGTCTCAAGATGGGTGATGATGTTGCGAATAGTACTTTCAGTAGGACGACTATGTTGACCATAAGTTGAGCGAAGCACATTCTTTCCATAATGTGAATTTTCGTAATAAAGTATAAAGTCTTGTAAACGTTGCTCAGGCGTAATTATTTCCATAATGAAACGCCAAATAAGACTAAACAAACATATCAAGACATCTTGATGCGATTCAGACGTATCAAAGAAGGGGTATTGTAAAAAGTGCTTCTACTTGGATCACCGGCAAAAAAGGAAACCTTAAAGAGACACCGTTTTAGAAGCATAAGGCTATCCTAAAAATCGAGTTTGAGAAGGAGTTTTTGAACCGCTAATGTGGTTTTGAGCTGAAAGACGCAGACAGTCGCTTTAGCAGCAAGCAGCACATGTATACATACAGGTATGTACATATGTATACGTACAATTTGTCTGCATCTCTGACAACAATGTTGTATTCAACCAAACAATATCAAACTCAAGGCTTGACCAATCCTACAAATAAATTGCACCGACAGGCGCGCGGAAATTAGAACGATATTGCATCGATAAACGAGTATGTACATACATATGTATGTACTTCTTGAATGTGTGTATGTACCAAAGTGTGCAATGTACAAAATTTAAAAGAATTTTCTCACCCTACCTAGAAAAAATCCAGCACTGTGTGTAAGTGTGCAAATAAATATATAAAATTATTATGTAGACGGAGGTGTTATAAGCCATACTTGTTCTAATAAATATTTTGTGAGGCTTTGCTGTTTTGTTTTCATAATAATGGGTGTTTTTTTCGACGTGTGATTGCGATTTTCACACGTAATTCTCCTTCAGCCATGAAACTAAGTTGAATGGGGGCGTTAATATATAAAACTATCGCTGTGAGAGTGATGATAAACCTTAAGTCATCCTGCAGACGCCACTAGATTCTCAAAAAGTTGCTTTTGGTGCTCTATGGGCAGAGAGAATCACTGGTCCATATTTTTTCAAACACTAAACCAGCAATAATGATACAGTCCATGAAAAATAATCCTATGAAGGACCTTTGGTTCAAGCAAGTCTAGGTAACAAGCTATGCAGCTAATGAAACATCAATTTATTTGCAGCTAACTTTTGGTGAGTACATTTTCACACATCGGGGAACTGTGGCGTGTACTTTCAGATCGTGTGATTTAACACCCCTGGACAATTTTTTGTGGGGTTTTGTGAAGTCGCTTTTGATGCAGATAAGTTTGAGACGATTGACGCCTGATCTTTCCTACGGAGTTGGGGTCCTCCTTTTCCTCTGCTTCCTCCGGCGGGTACTGCATGAAAAACCTTCAAAGCTGCAGTCTCTTAATTCGCTAAACTGTGTCAATGTCTCCACAGCTTATCGTTCCATTGAAATAAATGGAATAATAAATCCTCCGCAGAACTTTTCTCTCTAAAACTCGCAAAGCCGAATCAGTATAGTTTGGTCTTTGTTCGCCTAGATAGGACTTTACTTTTCAATTGCCTTCTCAGTCCAAAGTACCACCTGTCAGCAAAAGCGATCCTTGGAGTTGGAGTTGGATTTCGAGACTGTCCTCGTTGTTGGTGTTAATTCTGGTTCCAAGATAGACGAAATTATCTACGGCTTCGAAGTTATGACTGTCAACGGTGACGCGTCCGTCAAGCTGCGAGTCGACTCTTATTTGGATAACGTTTCGCCTTCGTTCGCTACCAGACCCGTTGACTTCGCTTCCTTATACGGTTTGAAGAAGCAGAACTATATTGAAATCTGCAGCTCGAATTCATTTCCCCAGGAGTAGATTGAAAAAGTCGATCGATAGGGTGTCCCCTTTCTAAAATCTCGTTTGGTTTCGAACTGCTCGGTCCCTTCCGATCCTGACGGAGCTTTCAGTATTGCTATTTGAGAACTACTTGACTAAAAAAACACCCTTTATAAACAGCAAATAAAAGCAGTTAGGCACTCAAAATCGTTTAATTTTATGTTGTTTCCATTTTTTAGAATTACTGGCAACTTGTGTGCGAATGCAAATATACATATAGTATGTTATTCGCGCCAAGAATCGTAAATAACACCGCCTAGAACAAACAGGCGCTTACTGCGCGCATAATTATTATTTATTTTCTCCGTTTGCTTGAGACTAATTCTGTGTTTATTTACTTGCTCTGGCGGCGCGTGAGAAAAATTCGCAAACAATTGTTGCTGTGCCGCAGCTAGCAAGTTGGACTTAAGTACATAGTTAAGCACTCATAAGTGCAGGCAGGCATAGTCATAAGCATGCTTAGTGTGGCAAATACGAAAATATTTGCTACAACTTGAATTTAAGCATACATATGTGTATGTATGTGTATGTAAATAATAAATATTTCTTGTTGCAAGCAGTGTGGTAAGTGTGGCAGTTACAGCGCGCCAATTGGTGCATGCTACACTCGACAATTGGCGCGCACTCGGCACTTGCAACATGAGCGGGACGACTTCTACTCGAGTAAATTTACTATTACCTGCGAGTGTAGACGCCAAGCGTAGGGGGAAGGGTGCACAATGCGTGCGGCTTTCGTGGATTAAGCGACTGCCGGAACTTTGGCTTTAGAATGAAAGCGGCAGCCAGCAAGCAACGGATAAGTGTAGAAATTACTGCTCGACTTCTCTTATTTATTACCAGCACTTGCTTGCTGTTGTTATTTTTTCAGCTTATTACTAGCAACAACTGCCAGAAATAGCACGAAAAGTTAATTAACCACTTAAAAAATCAGGCCAAATCGCAAACGTGGCATTTCGCTAACGAATTCTAAGTGCACAAGCACTTGGCTCGCCCTTTGGCTCGCGCGAGTGAAAATACTCGTAGCCGCCGCTCTGGATATCCGCAGCGAATTTTCCTGCTTGCATACATACTCATAGGTTTTTACTCGTAAATAAGTCAACTTGGAGGAGGGAAGCCGTGCGCTCAAACACTTGAGCGCCTGTTGTAGGTGGCCTCTTATTGTTACTGGTGGCGCTGAAATCACCAGTAAATTTGAATGACCAAACGACCCACTTTTTCAAAATAATCGCTAGTATCCAATGCCGCTCTTAATGCTGAAATTGAAGTAGCCTGCGTCCATGGTAGTGCTTGTTGCAGCGAAATTGCAGCTCTTATTTCGATTTTCGGCTTTGTTGCAAGCGTTGTGCGGCAGCTGTTTCACTTATTTTTCTTCGAAAATATGGCACACAATGTAATCGAATTTGCAGTATTGTTGACATGGAAAAATGTTGAAAAGAAATTGTAACACTTGATTAGGGCAATGATTTGAATTTTCATTACAACTGCTTGGTCCGTGAAGGGTTATACTTATTAAAGAGAAAAACAGTTGAAAAGTAAAACAATAGTAGCCAGCTGAGATAGCAAAATAGCAAACAAACTTAAATATATTACATTGGTTTCATCCGATCTTAAGTTTTTGAAAAGCTTTGCACGCTTCTGTTCTGATTGAGGGCTCATTTCCATATGGATAAAATGCTACTATGAAGTTCTAGTAATTACCACATGTATAGTGAAGATTCCATGACTGTCGGGTCTCTATAACTGGAAGGGATCCGCACTTTTTTCCGAGGGTTGCCAACTCTGTAGCATTCAACAAAATATCTTTGGGAAAACGACATTTTACATTGCTACAACAACAATATATTGATAGTAAAACAAACATTATTTGCTTAGTATACAGCTGGAAAGGCCTAAAAGGTTATATCGACTTCATTATATCCAAAAATCTGTTATTACACTCTTGCAACCAGTTCCTACAGAATATTATAGTTTTTTTTTCACCTAACACTTATAAGTATCACATAAAACTAAGCGAGATAAGATATAGAGTTATACATATATAAATGATCGGATGACGAGAAAAGTTGAAATCCGGTTAACTGTCTGTCTGTCCGTCCGTCCGTGCAAGCTGTAACTTTAGAAAAAAGTGCAATACCTTAATAAAACACGTGTAGGGTTTCTTAGTACAAAAAAAGTTCGAGTTCATAGATGGTCGTAATCAGATCACTGCCACGCCCACAAATCGAAATTAACCGAAAACCTATAAAGTGCCATAACTAAGCACTTAATTAAGATATGAAGCTGTAATTTGGTATTAGTGATCCCAGTTGCAAGGGGCGCCTATGGATAATTCTTTTTTCCAGTGGGCGTGGCCCCGCCTGCTAATAAGTTTAATGTATACATCTCCTAAACCGCTAAAGCTACAAGAATGAAATACGCCCAGCGCAAAAACTACAAGAATTCCTACCGATGGGATGAAATCGGATACCCATTTTTATAGTATCGGTGAGGTGAAAACCCCGTCCCCTCCTCATATAACGGTGCTATTCAAAACTACACTAAAAGCGCGATAAATCAGTAATGAAATGGACCAAAGGCGCAAGAATTCGCCTCCGAAATGGTTGGACAATGTTTTATTGGTTCCAGGTAAAAATTTGACTATCGACGTGGCACCGCCCACTTTTAGGTAAAATCCCATATCTCAGAACCCGACGAACCGATTTCGACGAGATTTCGTATGTATCATTGCGTTTATATTCCAATTTTACATTGCGAAAATGAGCGAAATCAGACAATAACCACGCCTACTTCCCATATAGCACAACTTTAAATTTCACATGGTTCGTTCAGTTTCCTGTGCACAAATCAAGAAACAATTAATATAACGCCATTAAAATTCGCACGAATAATGTCTTTAATGCTTGCCTAGTTACCGAATATTTGGACTCAGGAACCTATGTATAGTTCACTTTTGTTTGAAAAGGACCAGGGTCTGAGATATATAATATAATTGAAATTCATGGATAGTACATCTCTGACAATGGTTTGTCTTTATATCAAAAATGGGTTGAATCGAACAAATACTTCCTTTAGCCCCCATATAACTAATATATGGATAATCGAACTTCCAGGTGACTTTGTACCGCATATATCGGCTAATATGTGAGTTATCTCAATAAGATTGAGAGAGCGTGTTTAATTAATGACAGTGTATCTCTGTGCCGAAAATAGATAAATTTGAACAGAAACTAGACTTCCGCCCCCTATAACTGATATAAGAATTTTCGATATCAGTTTCGATGATTCGATTTTTAGTACGTGACATGTTAGTAGTTTGTGCTATTGGGAAAAATAGATAAAATCTGGTCGATACTAGCACAACTCTGTCAGTATGTTAGATATATATAGTATATGTATAGTATATGAAATTGCTTGGATTTCGATGCTCAGGTTGACGTTTGACACCATAAAGTGTAGGGATTTGATTCACGTAAGTTGCAAAAGCATGAAATGTTCGCCTGTACCCGGACTTAGCCCTTCCTTACTTGTTTACATACAATTTTTCCCGTATTCTCTTTACTCTTGCTCCAAACATACCCCGGAGAAGACATTAGAGGGTTTCAAAGAAGAATGCTTAACAATTGTTATCTGCGCTCTTGACTGTGTATCAAAATATAGTTTAGATATACTAAATAATCCATAAAATAATGGCCGGTTTTAAATTGAGCAAAAAAAAATAGTAAAACTTTGTTCGTGATTTTAAATTTTTTAATTTATTCTTAAAACTCTAGGTTTTCGGAATTTTCGAAATAAAAAACAATCTTGTTATTTTTGAACACAGAAAGAGAATTTTGCCTATAATTAAAGAATTTGGAAACCGAAAGTATCTAGTTTTGTTGTGGAAAAAGTGCTTAAAAAAGTAAAAAAATTCCACAAAATTGGCAGGTGGCTCACGAAGCAACTTCTATGGGGTTGAAAGAAATGCGGAACAAAAGCGCAATATAGACAAATGGATATAATAGAAATTTGTCACTTTTAACACCTTGCCACCAATTGCATGCCTTCAAGTCTTCAACCATGCAACTACTTTTGTTGAATTTAGTGGCAGAGAAGTTGAGTACGTATTTGCCTTTTTTAATCAAATTAGCGCTGCAAAATAAAATCAACTTCATTAGGTCGCCTATGCAACGCGATGATACTCCATGACGAGTGTGTGAAAGCTTGCCGCCACTTCCAATGAAAGCAACAAAAAGTCTCATTAGTTGCAACAGCGAAAATAGCGGCTGAAATAAAATGCATTGAATGACAACGAGCTTACGAAGTTTCGAATTTAGATACGTGGAAGCATTTTAAGTGTGTATGTTTGCGTGATGCGGAAACTAGTTTAATGATGTAACTCTATAGCCGAGTGACTCATATCCACAAAAGAAGTTTGAAAAGAGTCGTATTGATGCAATATACAGTCATAATTTGGGCTTAATAGAGTGGAAGCGGGAGGCATGATTATCCACATAATTATATAGTATACAAATTTAAACATGTAAGCTATATAAATATATTTATATATTTGCAAGCAAATACCCACCAACAAATTATTTTAATCAAATTTTTTTCAAAACGAAGAAATAAATAAGTATGAATTTTAAACTAAAATTGTGCAAACTGGTCTTTAATTGGTTTGTAAGTAACTAATAAGTAATAAGTATATATCTGGACGGGGATGACGAGTGACTTGCCGAATCGGGTCTTTTTGATAGATAATTATGAAAACTAGTCTTAATGTGATTTAAAAGTAACCAATGTGCCAACTACTTTCTATTTAATTGAGTTTGAAGTTAGTACTGAATATATAGTATCATCAGATATGCGACCGAGTTTCACATTTCTTTTTCCAATGAAACCTTAGACGATGTTTTGTAAAATACAGTTTTCTCAGCTTAAAACTACACACGTTTTTTGTTTCAGAACTTGAAGTTATTTGCCAATTACTCATATATTAATGATTTGCTTTATTTTTGATCAAAGCAAAAGTTAGAGATCTCATCCCGACGATTTTGATATCTGATTGTGGACCTCGCTATTTTCTAAGGGTTTAACGTATAACCTTATTGTCCGATATTTTTACGAAATATGAATATGAAGAGCGTTATAAAAGCATTAGGCAAATTCTTGACATTTGGCCTAATTTGGCGATCTGTTTCTATATTGGCTCTGTTGTGCTTTTCTTAGAGATAGATTTGGTTATTTGTTTCAACGCTTAAAAATGTCTCATTCCAAGAAGGTCCTGAGAGTTAAATGACTTATGACACAATATCCGCTTGAACATTATCCGAACTGACTTAAATTTTATTCGAGCTCCAACTTTTTTTTTCGATTTAACTTTCTTTGGATCGTTAAGTTGTAGGTAAGGTTAGATGTCTTATCTAGAGAGATCGCATGTGGACTGCTATATGTAGTACTTTGTGAAGCCACAGAACAGAAGAACTCCTCTGTGGGAACTTATAAATTTGCAAAACGATTAGCAGCCAATTAAAATTTTGTATAGGCGTTGAATTTCAACTCCCGCCAGTTTGGTGGAATATGTAAAGGAAAAAGTTCCCAAGTGTTTCAGACTTTAACTCCCAAACATGGAACAGTCAAGAAAGACTCATTTTCTTCCAAAGAGCTTCCGCAGATGAAGTCTGGTAGAGTTCCCAGCCTTACAGCATGGACGCCAATAGAGCAATGTCCTGTTAGAAGCCCTTCAACTAGGGAGAGGCTAGTCTTACTGTTGTAAGTTGTTATAAAATTTGTGATAAACGTGCACAATAATCGTCTTCGATAATCATTTCTCTAAAATTGTCAACAAGCTTTTTTATCCTATCACAATTTTATGGATTTAAATGTTTTTCTATCTTTCTATCTACTGAAAAATATTTTCTGTAAGCTGTTACGGAGAAAGTACTTATCTAGTGCTGGTTGTATTAAAGCACACACTCCAAAACCAGTTTTATGGCTGGGTAATTGTGCAGAGTATCTGGCGCTGTCCTTTCACCTGGCAATGCTTTGCTTTTATTTATTTGAGCATGTCATTCACACATGTGTCTCCACGACAACTGATACACAAATCAGTTTTTTTCTTTTTGCTATTTTTCTATAGACTGCTTGGATGTTTTCTGTTGTTTTGACATCATTAAAAGATCTAATAACAGTTGGGGTCTCCGATTCAAACACATACGCTGAAACGCCAAATACAGAGAGACTGACTGACAAGTTGGTAGATATATAGAAGACTAACCGAGCGGAGCCAAGGATAAAAAAGTTTTTTTTTCTTCTTCTTTCGTAACTTTTAGTTTCACGGAAAGAAAAAAAAAATGGAAAACTTTGTTTGGAAACATGTTGCAGCCTCCATTTGAAAGACTTTAAATCATAAATACGAACATAAATTGAAAGGAAACGCAACAAATGTAGGGTGAAATTCACACTAATATGAAAGCAGCTTTAATATAATGAAGTAATATGGAGCAAACACATTCTACATATGTATATATGTATGTTTCGGCACCGAAGTGCCGTTAAGATAAGCAAGAAAGCGACAGTGATGGATTTGCGATAAAACTATGCCAAACACAAGCCAAATGACCAATGAATCAAAATAGGACTCCAAGACGACTGCTAGAATCACTCACAAAAATTCGAGAAATTGAAGTAAACAAAAAGCAACAACAACAACTAGAGTAATGTATTGTTTTTTATATGTGCTCCCTGCTAGTCTTTTAGTAAAGATTTCCATTAGACCTAACTGGCGTTTTGTGCCACTTTTTCACTGGCACAACTGAGACGAGCGCTCAGCTGCAAGCATTTCTTGCACGATAATAGCAACCGTTAGCAAGAAGCTACGTGAAATATGTGTGAGCTTGCAGAAATCATTCATAAATTGCAAAAAATGGAGAAGGAAATATGGCAAATGGGCAAAGAGCGGCATCTTTATAGCGCCGAGTTCATGGTGTGGAAAAAAGGCATGAACGCCTAGATGTAGGCTAGCATTTTTTCGGCTTCTTGCCAGCAGCTGGTATGAGTAAGTAGGGGATGGGGGTGCTTTGAAATTAGGTGTGATATATCACAGATATGAATGAACTCCGAGCTCGTCGAACGTTTGTTGTGGCAACGAAAGAATGTGGAAAATTGGGGGAAGCAAACATGCGTTTTTTTTTTTTTGCTTTCAACCAAATGAAAATGTGCAAATAAAGTTGCCCTTCGGCAGGCATATGTGTGTGATTCATGAATTTCATAAGCTCGAAATGGTTATTACGACTAACACTTCAGTGAGCAGCCACAGCCAAGATGCTGGAGACCCGGCGACGCATCCCAGTTGACGCAAAGGCACACATATAAAGATGCATGACATAAGCTATTGTTGAGTGGCCCAGCTGCGCCTTTAAAAGAATGAACAAATATGCAGCTAGAATTTTCGCCCGTTATTTTCCTATATTTTATAGCTCATAAGCGCCACGTACACCAGCGCATTATTCTTGCAACATTTTTCTCTGCATCTTCTGTTGCTTCGCGCGCGCAAAACAATACACTGCCATATATTATATCAACCGTGTTTCGCAACTCCTTATTATTATTATTATTATTTGCGCTTCCAGCTGCAGGCTGCGCGGCAGTGCGTGCGGAATGGAATCTGCCATGGCGCGTAGGGAGCGTGAGCTTGTCAGCGGTTTTAAAGTCGTACGCAGACAATATCCCTCCTCGTATATATAAATGGAGCGTCAACCAGCAATTGTAAGGCACTTGTAATACCTCCTGCCTTACACACCGCCTCGCTCGCTGCTTTGGACGCGGCGTGTCTAAGTTTGTTGTTTTCTGCTTCCTAGAATGTACCGCAGGCTTTAATGGCTGACATGTTGTGGTCGTTGTCACAGTTTTTTGTTTTTGTTTTTATTTTTATTTTTTGTTGTTGCTTTTAGTATTATTTTTCCAGTAATATCGCCGTTCAGCTCGTTCGCCGCTGTAAGTCTGGCTGCTAGCGTTGTGGTTGCTCTTGCTGTCATTGTCACCGCTGCGCGTCACATTGTTGCCGTTACTCGTCGGTTGGCTTTTCGTCTTGATAAAGGCGTTGACAGCGCTGATGACTTTGCAGATAATAATGATGACACAATGTTTCAATGTTGATGATGATAAAAATGTTGTTCCACTCTGCTTCGCTTTTTTGCAAGTGGATATGTTGCGCGTTGTTCTCTCGCATATAAAATATTGCTGATTACGATAATGTGTACAAGGTTCATATTACCCCAAAGCAAGACGGGCAGTGTTACATTTTTATTAATCCATAATTTAGACAGTTGATTTCCAAAAATAAATTATGTGCAAATAGCAATTCGAAACAAGTCTCTGCGAGCCTGTTGAAGTATGGAACTGATTCTGGTACTGACATTTTTACTTCTTCTTTGAAATATTGATGTGGAACTTTGTACTTCAAGGTTTTCAGTTGTATGGCGAAGAAGTAGGAAGAGAAGTAATGAAAACGTTTCAGTAAAAATTACGGGTTTTGAGATAATACCAGTTCCCAAAACGAAAAAAAAATAAATAAATAATTTTAAAAGTGTTCTATTACAACTCGTTTCAAATACTCAGTAAACTCATTTGTTGTCATTTCCTTCTCTTCTTTATTTTCTTTCTCGATCAGTTATCTCTTTATTCGTTAAAAATGGTCCAAAAAAAACTGCTTGAATATCCGAGTTCTTCTTCAAGGGATTTCATACGTTTAACTTAATATGTTTATTCTTCGAAGCTTTCAAGCGTGCAATCCTTACTTTCTTGCGGATTCATAATTCTTTGCTGAATCGACCAATCCGACAAGAAAATGTTATCCAAATGAAGGTAAAGTTTAAACTCTTGACAGCTTCGAAGTAAAGTATTGTTTTGCTTTGATATATGACATAAGTGAGGTATAAGCTATGCTATCTTTTAAGTTAGATAAAACTGGACATAATTTGCTAAATTTTGCAAGGATCGGTTCAGTTGTTAAGGAGTTTACCCCGGACAAAATGCGGCAACTGTTGGTTCATTAATATAACTATTTTTATTATTAAGTTTATAAACAATTGAAAAACGTTGTCCAACTAAATTCAATAAATAGTGAAGCATTCTAACAAATTAACAAGCATGAAAGGCGAAATAAAGTTGATGAAACCGTATTATTTCTTTGCTCACGCAACCTGTTTCGCGGTCTGTTTTTGGAAAGTAGAGAAAGAGCAGACTTCGTCAAGAAAGCACATCACCTTTTGATTTCGAACTGCTTCGACTTTCTCAAGGCAGTTACATTTTATTTCAACTCTGAAGTATTTACAACCAAAAATATATGTATTTTCTTTGTCATTTTTGACATTTATTGCACATCGCATCATACAAAGTTTAGAAAAGGGTTCCACATTTTAAAAAGGTATACGCATACCTGTGAATTCAAGTCGTTAACTTTCACAAGAAAAATTTTTTATAAAAGAAGAGAGCACGCAGAAATAGCGAGCAGAGAAAATGGCGCATTGAATACAAAGGACGTATTCGATTCGCCATTCCTCTACATTTAGAATTTCCCCTCACAACCATAGTTCGAAAGACTTACCTCAAAAGATTTACATCTATCGAGGGACCAAACTTGTTAAACAACATAACTAATTAGCTAAAGTCCAGAAAGTATAGAGTTTAGAGATGAGTGTGTATGAGTGAAAATCTCTCGATTCATAGAAGAAACAATTCAGGCGACTTTGTTTTCAATAACATTTTACTATAGACCGAGAGTCCGTAGCCACATGACAAGAACATTATTATAGATTACAACGACATAGTTCTACGCTTCATAGAATGAAAAAAATAAATAAATAAAAAAATACSTGGACTCGAAATTACTTTATATATGTATATATATTATATACTGAACAAACAACAAAGAAATATTAACTATAGCTAAGTAAAGGAGCGGCAATATCAGACAGTAGGGAACGAACTTCGATTATTCCGTAAGTTTCGAGCGAGGTAACGCGCGACAGACAATGTAACAGCAAGTCAACATGTTTGATGGAATTATTTTTCGTGTTGTAAATTAGACAAAATGAACCCCGCGAGCCACACGGAGCCAACTGATGGCGTCCCTTGTATAAACTATGTTGTTCTAATGTTTCAACTTCGTTGACAGTGACACTTGGTGTGTTCCAGCTAATATCTATTCGTCACAGCTGAGACACTGATTTTTTCTTAATTTTGAAGTACTCCACGCACCATTACACGCAAAATTCAGAAAGCTATTAAACAAGTCGGAGACAATATCTGAACTTAAAGAGACGAGTCTACGCTTGTGGCCACTTGGCGTGATTACTCGAATACACGATTATATTTTCGACAATAGAATAGTATCTGGAAATGGCGAAAGGACCTGCAGGCCACATATTGATAAGGTCACATTACCATCTGATCAAAATTGACCCAGACTGGTCCTATTAAATTTCACATGCAAAGCCAATCAGTAAAAAAATTGTTCATGGATTATTTCAACCTTTTTAATATTCGTTTGATATCCACATGTCAATTTATTGTGACGATTAACACCAGAAAAAAATAAACAATGAATATTCTAGAAAATATGTATTTAGTATAAACACGGCTATGAAATCATTGAAGATACTGCAGAAGTATTTTGGGGAGTCTACTTTAATACGCCCACAAGTATTTGAGTTTCAGAAATCATTCAGAGAAGGTAGTCTTGTCATCGACAACTTGCCACATGGGAATCATCCATCCATCCATTGCTGTTAGTGGCGATAACAACGCAAAAGTTATAGGAACAAGGATTTAAAATCTTTTAGATGCTAGAGGATCTCAACTGCTTTTATGGATTGACTCAACATATTTTGGTTAAGCTTCCGAGTATAAACCTTTTCAATGCCTAGACTCGTATCAAAGGCGATTGAAGGCGATAATATAAATTTGTACTAACAGATGCAGCAACCACTTTGACTATGATATAAATTAAATACCATTATAATCAACTATTGTATCTGAAGTTTAATTTTGAAAATTATTAATGCAAACATTTTTCCATTAAAAAAAAAACAATGATTTAATTTTTTTTTTTTTTTTTTTTTTTTTTTTTTTTTTTTTTTTTTTTTTTTTTTTTTTTTTTTTTTTAATATAGGTTGGATGTTGTACTATCTTTTAAGTTGGTTGAAAGTGAACACAGTGTGCTAAATTTTACCAAAATCGATTCAGTAGTTAATGAGTTTACCCTGAACAAAATATGGCACCTGTCTTTACAAAACTATTTCTCTGAATTAATATATTTACAGCTGTGTACGAAAGTTTGACCAAACCTGCACAAACCAGAAAACACTGTCCGACTAAATTCAATAAATAGCGACTAAAACTAAACCCAAATAACTAAATAACTTAATGTGTGCAACAAGCATAAAAAGGCAAATAAAGTTAACAAAGCTGCACGTAAAGTGTGGTTATATAATATAAGTACATATTAGTACAGAAATTTAGTTACGGGTCAACTACTAGTTTAAAGCGAGTTTACAATAGAATCGCAGTGGCAAAGCGAATTCACAACATTACAAATACGAGCAAAATAACTGTATACATAAACAACTAGTAAAAACCGACAGTATAATTATGTATATGCCTAAAGAGCAAGAGAAGTAAATTTAACTAAACGAAGCTGCAAATTCTCGAGCTGCAATGGCAACAAAAACGTGACTGATGCCAGACGCCGGCAAAAGAGAGAAAGGGTAGATAACGCAAAACATACCGAAGGCTAAAAGCGGAAGCGGCACTTCAATAGCGGTAAACGACAGTCAACGGGACGTGCGACGGCGGTAAGGACACGGTCTAGCAAAGCAGGCGATAAGTAAATGAAGATACTGACGAACACACACACACACACACAAAATATGTGTTATACATTCTTGGTTACCCCTGCATGTCTGTGTGAAACGGCCAGGCGTTGCAGACAACTTGAGAACAAGTGCCCGCATATGCAAAGTAAAAAGGATATCACGCCAGCGGTGAGCATGTGTTGGTTAGCACRACTTTATTTACACCTCGGCGCTGCGGCAGTGACCGACCAAGGCGGCTGAGAGCTCACAACGGCTGCTTTATGTAAGTGTATGTGTATGTGAGAGTGTGTCATTGCGCTTTAAGAACGCGTATGTAATTCAAACCTGTCTGTAATTCAAATACCGACATTTTAACACACACACATTCACACGAACATGGATGTAAAAATGGAATTCGAGTTTGAGTCGCGCTGAGTGATATATGTACGTCTGACGGGTCTCTTATGTCTGCTTTCCAGCTAGACTTTCACGTATGCTTTCTGCTTCGTTTTCGCCTTATTTGCTTCGCGTCAAAGCTCTCTGTCGGCATTTGGCGATAAGCGCGAGCAAATAAAAATCAGAGACTCGCCGCACACATACACCGCTACACACATATTTCTCCACACATATGCAAAAAAGGCGCTGAGAATGCGTAAAAAACGTGCCGAAGAGATTAAAAATGTGCAAAAGCGTAAAAGCGCCCACAGCCGTGTGCAGAAAGCCGTTATAGTGACGGTGCAACGGAAATGCCGACGTGTCAACAAACTTCTCATATTTCATATTTGCCTTTTTTATTTCAGCAACACCCTCCCTCTGCCTCTGCGGAAAGCGCTCACTGGCAAGCAGTTATCCTTGCGCTTGCATGTTTTTGTTGTATTTTTTATTGCCTGTATCCTTTTTGCCTTTTTAATGTTGTTTGTTTGCGTTACGTTTTTAGTTTTTTTTAATGCCGATTGCCGTTGTTGTTGTTGTTATTAGCGCGGATTGCTTTAGCACTGCTGCTTTGTTGGGCGAAAGTAAACCACATAGCTACAGCGCGCCTCACTGTATGCTAAGCTATTTCGTTTATGTAGCGTTGCGTGTAAAAGCCGTAGAAAAAATGCTGCCGGAGTGAGGTCCTTGCCGTTGACAGATGACAACAGTTAATGCGATAAAGTCGCACAGTCTAAAAAAGGTAGAAAACAAGCAAATTCACTTGTCTACAACAAATGCAAACAAAATACTTAGAAAATGGCTTATTGCTGGCTGTGATTTGCAGCTACTTAAAGCGTGCCTCTGCTTATGTAATTCGCAGGAGTCTGCTTTTAATAGCTATTTAAAGTTCTGAGGTGATCGCGTTTTTCCATCGTAATGTGGTTCATATGAGATGACCCTGAAAATTAATATATAGGAAGCCTGGTAGTTTTATATAATGAGAGTAAAATATATGCATATTCAAAAACGTATGAAAGACGTTTTAATAAAGCCTTAAATACAAGTAAAATGCAATTGGAAGTCTTTGGTCTAGAAAAGGTTAAGTAAGTTTCTATTGGAACATATTATTGGCACTTTCTTGCGATTTTTACAATGGAATTAAAATGTCTAACAAAGAATTTGTCTCAAACTTCGTATTTATAACCAAACTTCGTGTGCGTTACCTGCTTACGAGTGGTAAAAAGCCTTCAAAGACGGTCGAGATATCGTTGAAGACATGCCTCGGAGGATCTTTGACCCTCAACTAGTGAAAATATGAGGAAAGCTAAGATGTTTGAAAATCTTTAGGCTAGTGTTAGAAAGTTGGAAAAAGAGCTCGACATCTCTCGCGAGTCCGTTCGAATGTTTTTGGTGGATATTTTGGATATGAAATGAGTTCTTGCTCGACTCGAACCGACAAAGTTGATTTTTTTCAAAAAGAATACTGTAAACAGGCCTCTTTGGACATGCTTGATCGTACGAATTTCGTGCCGACGAAACATGAATTTCTGAGTTTGGCATGCAAATAAGACAACATTCAACGGATTGTAGGGGAAACCAAAAAAATCACGCCAAAACCGCTCAAAACTGCTCTGGATTTTTGTCGAAATTATTTTTGTTTACATTTTCCGGGCTTTTTTTGTCACAATGAATATCAGCAGCTTTCACATTTTACGTGCTTTGAGATTTAACTTTAATTACATCCTAAAGTGACTTCAAAGGTTCCATACTATGAAATATATAGTTCTTATATATATATATATATATGTCACGATCAAATTTGTGTTGTCGGAAACTATTAATTTGTTTTAACCGCTAGTACAGAGTTGCCATATGACAAAGTATAGTAAGGCACTCAAAATTCTGGTGGAAGTTGTGCTGATCCACTGAAAAGTTATGGCCTCAACTTCAAGTTTAAAGAAACGCAAAGCATTAACAGTGTCAACAATGTGAAAAAATATTCCGTTATTCTATCTTAGTTAACACAACTTAAAGTTTTTTTTAGCCTTACGATTCTTACATACAAAAAATCTAACTCTATAAACTTATAATAAGAACTTTATGTGAAAGCTCATTAAGCTTTGACACGAAAGCTTATGTGAAAGCTCATTAAACTTTGTCAGGAACAACTTAGCGTGGAAGTGAAACAGAGAAGTGTTATTTGAAGTTCTGAAATCGAGGCGACAAGCTTTTTAAAGTAAATTTCATATTTCGAGAAATTTCGGTGAAAGCTGTGGAACCCCCATAACATGTCTCAAATGGCAAAGATATCGATTTTTTAGAGAGTAGTTAGTAAAAATTATGCTCTTTTTGAAAGAATCCAAACTCTCAGCACAAGAGTTCGAATCGAGTTTCCTACGGATGTCATGATAACTAGTCGTACCACTCTGTACATACTACATCTAATTTAGTAGCGTGTTTCCAAAAACATATCGATCAAAGGTGGTTTTATACTTGTGTAGCCATTCATTAATTAGAAATAAAATGAAGTCAAAATTTTTAATCGTTTACAGTAAATACTATATACTCTGGGTATTAATAGAGAATACTTCAGCCTACTACACTCTACACTTAATTAAAATTCGAAGATATGGCATGACGATAGTAAAGCATTTTCACAATAGTCAAGACAGCTGGCGAATAAATAAGGAGGTTACTTTGATTACTTACTATGATATCTTTATCTTTCTTGAAGAATATTGACCAACAGTTTCAATCACAGACTTGATTATTTCTTTCCCACTAGCTTACCTGGAAGACGGAGCCGTGTGTAGAAGTTCACGCAAGTGAGAAAAGTTATCTGAGCGCCCTTTACTTGGAGGTGACCAGAAACGATTATTTTACATATGGCTCAAGTGGATCACTACTTCTGTTTTTAGACCAGACCAGGGTAGCCAAAAAATATACGTTTGAAGGAGAGCTAAAGTGAGAAGGCGCAACATTCCTCTCCAGGGTTGTGCGCTGGGTTTGGGACCCGCCACGTAAACATATACCTCCAATCGAAAGCGGTGTATACGCCAAAAAAGAAGAAGAAGCTTACCTAGATACCTGATTGGCCAATTGGCTTCGATAGTTAATAAAAAATTTTACTTTATCGAGTGATAAGTGCCGAGGTAACGCTCTCACAATTGAGTCAAGGCTAACTTTGCTGCGGTCAAGCGCTCAGCTTTTACTACTTTCTTGAGACAAAAGGATATTTGCACCACACAAGTACTAGCAGTTGACCAAGAGGACATATTAGTTAGATTCTGGACTAAAAGAGGATTTAAATCAGACACTTTTTCAAAAATAAGTCTTAAACCAGAGTTCCACTTCGATCCAGCTTTAGTTTTTAAAAATGAAACTCTATTTGTAGTGTTTCCTATGCATTTTCGTATACGAATTTAATACTCTCTCCTGCAATATGTGTCAACAAACCACACCCAAATTCCCTAAAACCGAATTGAACAATATTGCAAGTATGCATTCCATGTTATTTTAAAGCTTTTCTTCCTAAACCCGAATAGTCATTTGCTTCTGTATGCACTTCACCCAAGCAATAACGGTTAGCAAATCCGCAATAACCGCGAATTTTCTGCCAAGTCATACAGCTTAAGGTGGCTAAGTGCAGAAAGGGAATGCTTGCAGCAGAACCCACTGACATTTAGCTGATTACATTGATTTCCGCTGACCGTCTGTCGAAGGGCTGGACACATACCTAACCAAGGTTTGTATGTAATGCATACATACACATATACATGCAGAGAAGCCGTAAGTGCCAGAAAAAGTACACAATTTCTGCTGCTGCTGACGCGGTCGTTGCATTGCCACATTTAGCCAACGTGCCACATGCAACGCCCACGCGCATAAATCATTGCGTGCCAGTAGGCTTGCACGGTTGCTTAGTTGACAGTATTTTTCGCGCGAATTTCGCATATCGCACACACCCACACTCGCATATGCACACGCCCCAACAGAAGCCTGCTGCAAGGTAGACAGCAAATAATATTTACACATTTTTCTAGCGGCCATTTAACTGTCATCGTTGCATGATTCTGCTTACAAATGAGTTTATGTTTATGGTGCACACCTACATACACACACACAGACATATATTTGTGTTTATGTAATTGCGTATATTTTGCATGCTTGCACAAACACTTAAAGCAGTCAACCAGCAACGCACGTGAGCATACGCTCGCCCATCAAGAGGCCAGTGCACTGCTGCCGCGGCCACTGACGCTGTAGAAAGCAGCTGTGCTCACAGCCAAGGCAACAAAAGTAAAAAGTAAATAGAAACACAGTTACTGCAGTTACATTATTGTTGTAGACTCAACTGTTTATATTTTTTCGAAAACATTAGGGGGGTTCGTTTTTTAAAAAATATTTATATTTCTTCTGTATCTTGAGTTGATATTTGAGATATTATGAATATATGAGCGTTTTGATGTTCTGTGATACACCTCTAAGCACTATGTAAGAGACCTTGAAGTTTCTTTGAGATGTACAAGTATATCCCTAATATTTACTATATATTAGCTTGTCAAAAAAGTCTTGCGGTATTTTTATTGARTTTTCAATTGTTCATAAAATTTTTTTTTTATGACTCATGCCCAGCTCTTGACCGATGCTACGGGTGCTACTATGCCGGTCTCTTTCGACCAATTTAGCGATTTTATCGCAATTTTCGACGAGAGGCCTTCCGGAGCATGGCGCATCTGCGATCACCTCTACACCAGAATGAAAACGTTGAAACCATCGTTGTGCGGTAGAAATAGAAACTGTATCGGGTCCATAAACAGCACAAATTTTATTGGCGGCTTGAAATGCATTTTTGCCTTTATCGTAGTAGTACTGTAAAATATGCCGTATTTTCTCTTTATTTTGCTCCATGTTTGCGACGTTATAACTTAAAAGAACTTAAAAGAAACGACAATAAATCAAACACGTATTAGAGCGTAAAATGAGCTTTCCAAAAAGGTATAGCATGACCCGATGCGATGAATAAAACTACACCTACGCGCTCTCAGCGCCAACTAGCGAAAATACCGCAAGACTTTTTTGACAAACTAATACAAGAGCTTCAGCCAAGAAGGCCTGTATCTGTGTATCTTCAACGAAATATTGCATCGGAGTTTGTTCCAGCGAATTATATAGTATAAGGATTTATTTAACCAACCCTATATATTTTATTCAGATATTCAACTTAATAGAAGCGGTCTTGTTTTTTTCAGTTATTTATTCCCAAATATTATATATATTTGCTTTGCATTATTGTTATCCACTTTGCAGCTTATATCCAGCTATTACAAGTAGTTGAAGTTCAAGTACAAATTCAAGTCCCATTCTTATTCGACAGCTCTCGGCAGCCATTTAAAATAAAACTGCTGTGGGAGGTTCTAGAACAACTCTGAAAAAACACAACAATGTCTTTCAAATGAAAGTGGATGCAAACCAGCTAACAGGCGATATACAACTATAGACAGAAGACTCCTTCATAAAAGTGAAAACTTTGCCTGAAGCTAGCGACATTGTTCTGAATAAGAAGAAACAAAACCCTCTCACCACATTTTCCCCGACTATGAATCTTATACCGCCCTGAAATAATAGGTTGTCAAAAAAAGCTTACGGTATTTTTGTTGAATTTTCAATTGTTCATAAAATTGGTTAAATAATATGAAATATGCGTCGTTTTGTTCGATGACGCGTTCCCAACGAGATGCCAACTCATAATGGCCCTCTCATAGAAGCTCGCTTCGCTATTGGCAAAAAACTCGGAGAGCCAATTTTTACAGGACTCTCTTGTGGCCAACTTCAGACTACCAAGCGCGTTCGCCATGGACAAAAAAAGTTGGTAATCACTTGGTGCGAGATACGAACTATACGGTGGATGCAAAAGAACCTCCCATCCGAGCTCCCGGAGCTTCTGGCGCGTCACTAAAGGTGTGTGTGGCCTGGCGTTGTCCTGGTGGAGGACAATTCGGCCTCTGTTGATCAAAGATGGCCTCTCCTGGATGAGTGCTGCCTTCAAGCGGTCCAGTTGTTGGCAGTACAAGTCCGAATTGAGCGTTTGGCCATAGCATAGTAATAATTTATAGTAGCAGAGGATGTCTTATGAATCGACTCGATAAATTTTAGTTAACGTTTTGTGTGTGAAACAGGTCAATGCCAGACTCGTACCAAATGACCCGAATCTTTTGCAAAACCGACATCAGGTAGCGTTCCGCAGAGATGTGCTTGTCAGCATAGCTGAGGACCCTATATTCATTAAACATATGATTACCTCGAATCTCTTCTACAATATGCTCAAAAAGAAGCGAAAAACCGAAAGAACTAAAATTCGCTGAAGACATTAAAGGTCATTTCTGCCGAAAGTTATAATGAGTGTATGGAAAACTGGTTTCAACGCTATAGACTCGATAAACCTTTGGAACATTTGGTTCTAAGTATAGAGTGTGAACGATAAAAGCCCACCAGATATTCGCATACGCGACTTGGCTCCCACATCACTGTTTACAGTCATAACTTCGAAGATGTAGATAACACCAACAACAGCATCAGCTTCGCAGTCCAACGCAGGATAATTTTTGCCAATAGGTGCTACTTTGGACTGCGTAGGCAATTTAGAATTAAAGTCCTCTCTCGAAGAACAAAGGTCAAACTTAACAAGTCACTCTTCATCGCCGTCCTGCTATATGCTGCAGAAGCATGCACGATGATAGCATCTGTTAAGTCGACGTTACGAGTTTCGATAAAATGGTTTCGCGGAAGACTTATGTTGCTTTGGCAGCGGTGAATATCGCAGTGGATGGAACGTTGAGCTGAACGAGTTATGCGACAACATTTTTATAGTTTCGCGAATTAAGAGACAACGGCAATGCTGTTTGAATGGACGAAAATACTCCAGCTCTGAGAGTATTCGAAGCAATATCCGCCGGTGGAAGCAGAAGTAGACCTCCACTCCGTTGAAGAGATCAGCCAAAAAAGGGCTTGGCTACACCTAGTATCTCGAATTAGCGTCAAATTGTGAAAAGAAGAAACGACTGGAGCGCTTTTGTAAACTCGACTTTAACCGCGCAAGTGGTAAAAAAGAAGAATCTCTTGAGTTACGGAAATAGTGGAGATACATGATTTTCTGGATCCCAATACTAAAGACTATGTTTTTGCCATGTGTCACCTCATCTTATTTTGAGAGGAAATACAATGTTATGAAGTTAACTATGATTTGTTAGTATCTTGCCAAATCTTATTTTAAATGCTTACGGTATTTTTATAGTTCACAACACTGTACTTTAAGAGCAATGTGATCCATTTCACAGCTCTATTTGCTTTCTAGGGAAAGGTCCATCGCAATGTCAACAAAAAGTTTCTATATAAATTTCGACATGGCATCCAAGCATCATTTTTGACAACTGACAACCGTACTACCCTAATGTGCTAGCAACTAAATTATCGCATGACTTGGTGGCAACGTGCAACATGCGCTTTGGAGTAAGTGCTGGGAATTGCATTGATGAAAGAAATGTTGTATGCAAAAATGTGGCGTTACAGCAGCAGCTGCTGCCGCTTACTCTTCTTCTTGCTCGCTTTCAAGTGTGCAAATATGTTGATTTGCATGTGCGTGCGGCACTTAACTCCACTCACACGCAAACATACACACACACACAACACAAAGTGTTTTTCCAACTGTTTCTTGCATTGCTGTCACTGTCAGTGTCGCCTCAACAGCACAGCAAGCTGCATCAATCTCAATGTTGCACAAACACACACACTTAGTTTGTTGACTGCCACACCAAGTGAGGTGCTTCAGCAAGGCTGGCATGCGCTTATGAATAAATAAGCATATAAATACAAGTAAATGGGAGTGCGGAGGTACACACACACACATATACATACATGCAAAGTGATGTGCATGTCATTGACATCGAAATTTAAAGTGTGTGATTGCATTTAATATTAACAGCTTTAAGACGCGGCTGCAAGTGAGGTGCGCCTTGTTGCAAATGCAAATGTAATGATTGGAATTATTTTATGTGCATATGTATGTGTGTGTATGTATGTTTTGCATTTTCCCAAGCATTCGCAATATTCCTACGTGCCACATTTATTATCATAGCTTTTTATTTATTATTGCAATTTTTATTTTCTTCTCGCATAACTAATTTCTCGCTGGCTGGTGCATGAAATGCTGTTGCAACATGCCGCAAACACAGCCGCTGTGGCTAATCAGCGCTTGCCGCTTTCATAATCGCACCATTGTGGCAACTGCGAACATATTTCTACTGCAATCAGACATGTCTGCATCGCCACACACACGCACACATGCACAGACCGCTATTGTAAATGTTGTTTTTCCTAAATCATTTTCCATTATTTCACCTTCTTGTGTGCTTTCCAACAGCTGTTAGTTGTTGCTAACTAAACTGATTGCATGTTGCATTAGTTGCAATTGTTGTTGTTGTTGTTGTTGCTGTCTTTGTGCCATGCTCGCATTTTTACGCTAATAAATGTGGGCAGAATCTGTTTCAACGCTTTGGTGTCTGTTGGGTGTGCAAATTCGCTGGCAAAGAGAAAATCACGCGGCAAGAAAGCGCATTGCAAGAGATATGAGTACAGCAACAACAAACGCAATGACCATAACCACATTCGTTTGCTGGCTATGTTGTGTGAATTGGAAATTCGTTAACTTATGCCTTATGTGATTGCTACTGCATGCTATGGCGGAGCGAGTGCGGTGGCCCCATAAGTCTATTGCCCATTGATGACGTGGTGAGCGGAGTAATAATAGATAGCGCTGTATTCGAAAAAATTCGTTTGTAAAGTAAGTTTAGAATTTATATAATATATCTATATATGATAGAATAGTACGCCTCCCGCTGCCTAAAGAAGTACATATTATCGGATACGCCAATGATATAGCTGTAACTATAGTAGCCAAAGAACTCCACCAAATCCAGAAGTGAGACTTTACCAAAAATAAAAAAAGGCTAAAGAGCTCAAAACTTCAACTCGCAGAACAAAACACGGAAGCAGTACTTATTACAAGCAGAAAAAAATTGAGAATATCTCCCTAAACACTGACGGGCATAGCATTACAATACAATCAACACTAAAATACCTTGTTGTAATGATCGACGCGCAACAAAGCTGCTCGAAGCAGCAGAGCACTTTTGGCAACGGTTAGCCAAGCAATTTTAAGTGTGCCGCGCCTTTATAGGGACCAGCATTAATGTAAAAAACATATGCAAGAATGGGAAATTCAGTCCTCTAGCTAAGTTCAGTTGGAACTATTAGCGCATTCCGCACGAGAACTGAAGCATATAAAAATAAAATTATAGCTGACAATGGCAGGACATAACGAGGGAAAAAACAAGTAAGCAGATAGAAAATTGTAAAATCGGTGGGACACATCAGCAAAGAGAAAACGGTTGCAGCGATTAATCGAAAATATACAACTATGGGTGGAACGAAAGCACGGCTAGATAGACTTTTATATGACGCAATTTCTAAAAAGACACGGATTTTTCACAAAATTGAATGCAAAGCGGCAGGATCTGGAGATGGAAGTGGCAGATCGAATTTTACCTGATAATATAGTGGCTTATACTCGTATGTTGCAAACAAGACCAGTATGGTACACCATGAAAAGCACGATAGTTCTGATAGTGAAAGAGCCGAGAAGAACCGAAGCAGTGAAATTAGAGCCTCGAATATCGAGCTAATGACGTGAGCCAATAGGCTAAGCAGGCCCTACGATGTAATGCTTAGCGTCGGTCCCGAAAGGCTACAAAGCAGCAGATGAGGGAGTTAAGGGATTAGTACGTAGGTGTATTGTTTCATAAGTCCAATATAGTAAGATCATACTGAATAGAAGTCGTCGACCTTAAGCTAGCAGTACGAATCATGCATACTACATGCTACTAAGGATCAATCAATATCTATGGAAAACTCGACTTTCGGAAACAAAATAAATATATATATTTATATAATAAGCATATATATATGTATCCTATCAATAGCTTTTTGTTTTTTTTTTTGATAAGTCAACCGTCCAAATTGTGCAAGGACTGAAGTCGCCAACCTTTCCAAGCGATTTGGGCTCCATGGGCTCTTGAAAAGTTCCAAGAAGGTTCAATGTCGAGTCGTCCAATTTTCCGAATCAACGGATGGACCATCTGAGACGTAGGCGCGACCAACATTTGAAAGCGATAATCTTCAAAAAAAATAAATGCCAAAGAATATTCATTCGAATGAAAAAATTACCCAGTAATTTTGAAGTCTGTGTTTTTTTTTCTTTAGAAAAGTATGGAACTTCGAATTGGATCCCACTTTATATTGAAAATCAATCAGACTATTGGAAGAGGCCTAAAGCTTTCTAAAGTAAGTTTAAAAGGTCAAAAAACATTTAAAATATTAGGCAAGTTGGCCCAGTTAGGATGTCAATACGAATGCAGCATCACAACGTATTATGGAGCGCAGTATAGATGGAACGATACGATCGTGATAATACAACTTCCAAGCACATCAAAATAGGTTGTCTAATTTGCGGAGAAGAACAGGCTATCCTCATTCAGGCTCATTCAAGCATTTTCAACATTACTTTAAGATTTGGATACCTTAGGAACAGTATAAAAGAAAGTGTGCCACAAAGCTGCTCTAGTAGAAAGGCAAATAACGATTGCTTCCAAAAAATAAGAAGTTATAAATATGATAAGTGATCAACGCGGATTATGTGCCACACGGATTTCAACTTCAGAAATGGACTACTATAGAATCCAACGCAAGCGCTGACATTGAGAAAAGAGTACTTAAAACAGCATCGGCAAAGACAGATGAGAGGAATATGAGCAACAGAATTTGGTAGCAGCGGTGGCATTCCTCATTGAAAGGGCACTGCACCCACAGACATATACCGGACATCCACTTGTGGAGAGACAGAGGAAATAGGGTCTGCATTTCGATCTGATTTAAATACTTAGTGGTCGTGGGTAGTTTAGAAGCTGCCTTTTAAGATTCCACAATGATATTAGTCCGAACTGTCCGAGTTGTACAGAGTATATCGAAGACTGTGAACATGTATTAGTTTATTGCGCTCCTTTTTGAAATATAAGGGAAGAAATAAAAACCACAACACGGTGGTAGTTTTACGGTCGTTATCAGTCGACTGAGAAATGGAAAGCGTTCATAATGACAAAACTGAAACTTTTTTTTAACACATTCGGCGTCCGTCAGTTCGCACAATAGAGGAGACTTGACTTAAATGTCTTGCCCCTCCCACGAAATAATACTTAACCGGTAGAGGAGGATTAAAGTTCCGTACTACGGTTTTCGATAATTCCCCCTACTATAAAAAAGTAATACTAACAACTTTGCGAAAGCCCAACTTTCCACAGATCGGGATGAGTTTATTTCCAGAGGACTTAGTGTTGCAGTCAATAGAAAAATCAGAGAAATATAACAGTAGGTGGAAGAAACTTTAAATCGCTGTTTCTTGCAATGGATTAACATATGTTGCTTAAGTGGAACCCAATAAAGCTGTGTGTGCTAAGATAGATAAGAAAGAAGACCTCGCTTGATTTCAGGCGTCTTTTCTCGCTCACATTTAAATGATTTTAAATTTAAATTATCATCCAATATACTTGAATATTAGAGATATTTATCCAATTTCAAACAAATAACTGTCAAACTTCGAATGATTCCATAAACTAATGTATAAACATGGCTGTGTGTATGTTTGTATGTAAGTCTGTATCCATATTTGTATGTATGTCCGTATGCTCATGCATGTTATATAAAAATTTGAGAGTTTGTATGCTCATAATCATAAAGAATAATCTTTGCATGACCATTTCGACATAACCTTCCTATAATTTGGCGCAAATAAGCAATCAACCGCATATCAGGTAATAAAGTTCCGCTCACAACAACAATTTTATTAAGTGCCATAAATATCGCGCTAAGTATTTCTACGAAGGCCGAGCATACTTTATGACCGCCGCGCATTCCGTTGGTGGGTAGACACACCAGCATTTGCTGTGAAGAAACAAACAAATGTTTATGTATCGGTGCAAAAAATAACAACACAAGCACTTACAACAATAACAAGCTGAGCGCAGCAAAAATTATGTCATATTAATCCAGACTGTTACGAGCGCAGCAACGCTTACCAAACGCTTGGGAATTGCGCCGAACATGAAAATTGGCGCATAAAAGTTTGTTGCATACATGTTAGTGTGTATTTATATGGGTTTAAGATTTTGCTTTTATTGGCAGGTTAGTGCCTGACACGAATTTGCTTGTGGCTTAGCTAATTCACAGGAATTTATGGGTTACACAAAAGCTTGCGCGCGTTCGGGGCGCAAATTGGCGAGCGACTAAGGCGACTAAGGCGAGTGGCGCATAAAACTATTGGTACTATGAAGGTACATAAACACATATATATATATATTTTTGTTTTTGTTTTTGATTTTGATATAGTTTTGAGTATACAGTTTGCTAAACGCTTAAATTACTAAAAATATTTTCCGCGCAACTATTGAACACCACCGTCACGTGACGCAATTTATATGCACATTGCTTAGATCAGCTTAGGCGCGCATAAATACTAAACATGCCACACATACCTATTTACGCGCTGATCCCTTGCAAACTTGCCACCAGTTTAACTACGAATAGGCTGCTTGGCATGTTTACTTAAGTGGCAACATAATATGCGCCATCAAATAGTGGTTTATGCCACCCAATTGTGGCACGAAGAAAAATGCGCCGTGAGCTGTAAAAAGTGAGTCGCGTCAAATCACTCGGAAGCGCAGCTGCGGTGAGAAATTAGTCGGCAACTTTGCCGCAAATTAGTTAGTAATTTGTGGTTGTTGCCGTCTTAACGGCATATTAGCCGTTATTTAGATACACACACATATTTTATATACTCGCACATTATTTCCAACGCACATTATTTCCAAGGCGCGTGCGGTAACAAACAACGCCGGCTGTTTGCTTTGCGCCGCTTTTAATTTAAGCATACTTTCAGGCGTGTCAGCGCCTGCGGTGGTGAAAAGAACGCAGGTAATGAAAAATTTCATAAAGATTTTTTGATGGATCTGTTGGCAGCCAAATGCAGCACAATATTCCTCCCTTAGCGGCTGTTGGTGCGCCCAAGCGTGCGTAGCAGCTCCTTGCCACACGGCGCCTGAGCACATGCAGACATACACCCTCATAAATGTGTGTGTGTGTGTGTGTGCGCGTTTGCTTATAAGCAAACAAAATCACTGAACTGTGCGCTGCTGTTGTGTTTTATTTTGCTCTGCAACAACAACTACACGCCGTTGTTGACACTTCCGCTTGAGCTGGCGCTGATCCCCAGCCAAGAGCGAAGCATGGCAATAATGTTGTCAACATGAAGATACGCAACATTGCTGCAAGTTTGTATGATTTGGCGCTTTTCTTCACATTTGCCACTGCCGCCGCACTTCCGCCTCACACTCCCACACTGCCACACAGCGCTAACTTCGATATTTGCGCCTGTGGCATGAAATTGTGCCAGCATATTCATAAAATGCAGCAAACGGTTGTAAAACTTTTTTACGACATTTTTCCTTGGAGTTTAGTTCGGTCACCCGCACAACTTTATGGCTGTGCAAATAAACTCTCACACACACACACACACACAGGCATATAAGACAGCTTAAGCACGCATTCTTGCGTTTATGGCAAGTTACCGTGCACTATATGGGTATTGTGGCACGTAGCACACACAGCGTTACGCGCAGCTATCAGTGTCACCTTTGGTGCCACAACTGTTGCCAATATCAGTAGCAAGCGTTTAGTTGCTCTGCGTGTGTGCCTCTATGGCGCTGTGTTGACTTTCTTCATCTCGACTTATTTTGGACTCGGCGAATTTATGACTGCGTGGCAATCAGCATATTATGCTTCGCGCACAAAATGTGGCAGCAAAACAAATCGAAAGCAATTCCAATGCATATCCTTGTGGCATGCAACAAATACGCTGAAATCGTGTTGTGTGCGTCAGCAGGTGAGCAGAGATGAATTTCTTTTTGTCGCTTAAGCTTTTGCAAAATTGAATGGCGCACTAAATCCAGGTTGCAAGTAACGGCGTGTCCTTAAACGTCCCCGTTCACGTTTTACCGCGCCTTTTAAAATCGAAACTATTGATTGAACTTATATACGGTGCGCAAAAATAAGGCAAATGTAAGGGAGGAAGGGTATTTTGCAAAGTTTGTGCGAAGGCTATTAAATTTTTGTAATTTATGGAAAACAATTTGCTGTCGAATGGCCTATAAAAGACGAAGCGCCACGATATGCGTGCCTTAAAAGTGTTGTAAGTACCGTTATAGCTGCGCTATCATTTTGAGGAAAATAGTAAAATTGCGGCAGTGAATGAATGAAGCGGTGTCTTTTGAGCGAGTTGAGGTTTTGAGCGAGGTTTTGGCAACGAAAAAAATTTCAAGAAAAAAGGTCAAATTCGGATGCACCGAAGCAGTAATAACCATCTCAAATACAAAATATTTCTTACAAGAACTTGTGACTTGATCTGAACAATCTCTTCGGAAATTGTTACATTCGGCAAAAGCCCTCGTCCAATTTCGTGTAGATATATCGTAAAATATTTCCAAAAATTTTCCATACCAGCACTTGACTACCATCGTTCAGTTTAGAGAACAGTTCTTTCCTATCGTTCTTGGAGAGAAAAAGACGTACGTATAATTTCGATATTTCAAAAACTGACGAAGTCTATATACATACATATATCGATATACATAGGGTCTTCGCTGTTTGCTTCTCGCTTCTTCAAGCTTCATTGTAAATATATATATCCATTCAGGGTATAAAAAGCAACTACTGAACAGCTTACACTTTCTACAAACGAAGCTATTGGTTTTCGGAAAAAAGCAAAAAAAAAAAAACAGCTGGTACGATGAAGAGTTCCGTTACGTAGTGGAGAGAAAACAGACTGCCTACCTCTCAACTTTACAATGAACCCCTACTAGAATATTCAAATACGGCGGCGAAGAACTGATAAGCAGCATGCATCAGCTTTTTTGTAAAATATGATGTGCTCTGCCCAATCCACAAAAAGGGATACAACACAATCTGCGCAAACTACCCTGGGATAAGCCACCTCAATATCGCGTATAAGGTTCTAGCGAGCGTAATGTGTGAGAGACTTAAGCCCACCGTCAAAAAAACTGATTGGACCTTATCAGTTTGACTTTAGACTTGAAGAACCAACAACTGATCAGATATTCACCATGCGCCAAATCGTGGAAAAAAACTGTGAAAGGAGGATCGCCACACACCACGAGGCCCTCTCCAAGACGTTTGATAACAAATGAGGCACAACTGCTGGCGTACGCTAATGTCGTCGATATCATTGGCCATAACAACCGCTACGATGTCACTGTTGACAGCCATAACTTCGAAGTCGTAGATATTTTTCGTCGATTTTGGAACCAGTATAAAACCAACAACAACGTCAGCCTCGAAATCCAACGTTTAATAACTTTTGACATGAGATACCACTTTGTGCTGAAAAGCCGGAAGATTTACAGTCCTTTGCGCGTATGCCGCAGTCGATGGAACGATCAGCTGTACGAAATAGTATATGGCGACATTGACATTGATCAGCGAATCAAGAGGCAGCGGCTGCGCTAACTTGGTCGTGTTGTCCGGATGGAAAAGAAGACTCCAGCTTTGAAGGTTTTCGATCTACTGCGCGTCAGTGTAAGCGGAGAAAGAGAAAGACTTTCACTTCGTTTGAGAGATCGGATAGAGATATTAACTCGTTTGATGGCATGCTAAAGGAGAATCATCCATCCCCAGGGCTGAGGACACAACAGCTTCGGATGCGGCACCCCACCCTTTTGATGAAAACCACTTCTGAAGTATATAACTCTATTTACGTATATAAAATACTTTGAATTTTCTAATTTATCCTCTCTTGTTACTTTTTTAAACTAATATTGCACATTTTCCATAACAATAAAACACAGCTACGAAAAGAAAATGCTTACTCCAAAATATAGTATATTGATAGGGGTCCTTATGGTGTATGGGTAAGTTCAGTTGAAGGTAGTTTCTTATTTTCCAAGAAAATTCGGTATCAGTGTTGCTTTGAGGGTCTACGCTCATAGTTGTCTCACTCTATTTCTTAACTTACTGCAACTAAATGAAGTTTTAATAGACTTTCCAACAACACGATAAAATAATACGCACATATAATTGACCACAGAAAAAAAAATTAAAAAAAAAAAAAAAACAAGTCAATTACACATTTCCTTCAAGTTTACCTCCGAAAACCGCAATTGAATGCAGCAAAGGCTCAACAACCCTTTATTTTTCTTTTGGCTTAAAAACCCCTCAAAGAATTATCAGAATGCAGTTACCCACACTTCTGAGCACATATCAATTTACAACGAATTGTTCAGACCATAAAGTGTCCCCATTTCCACAACGAGTCACCATAACATAGCACAGCATTGCCACTGCAACCGACACTTTAATAGCCTTCGCTTATTTCCCCGACAATTTGCTGCAATTTGCCTCACACGAGTATCCGAGTAAGCAATTTAATAGAATTAAACAATTCATTTACACAAAATAAACCGCAAGCCGAAGCAAAGCAAAATCAACAAAGCGCAGGTAAAATACAAATTAGGGTTTTGATTGAGTAAGCTGTGAAACCACAAGAATGCCGATTGTAATGCTCAAAGTTCAAACAAACTGTGACCCAAACTTCCTACTCACCACACACGCAGCCACACAAACACACACGCATTAACCAACTAAGTAATATAGTAATATAAAGCGAGACGAGTACTTTGCATTACGCTGAGAAGCTCTGAGGTATAACACAAGTGCATTCCAAAGTACAATAGCAAAACATAAATGTAAAATTGAATATTTGGTGGTGGTGGTGTGAATTTAATAAATCGGTTTAAAGTTTTACTTACAATCCCATAATATACTAAAATACCTAGCGCAAACTCATTCAATTGTTATATAAGTATTTTGGTTTTATATTGAATTCCGCAAACCATAAACTCACTAAATTTTTGAAAAATACGCTTTGTCTCTAACGGGTTAACTAATAATCTGTAAATCTCTTCTATGGGATAAGGCCGTCCGACATTTTTGTGCTCTTGCAACATGTTGTCACAGAGTATACTAGTTTTGTTCACCTAACGGTTGGATGTGTCACCTAAAACTAAGCGAGGTAGATATAGGGTTACATATATAAATGATCGGAATGACGAGACAAACTTAAATGTTGGTGACTGTCTGTATATCCGTTCGTCTATTCATACGTCCGTGCAAATCAAAGGATCTCAACTGCTATTATGAATCCACTTAACCACTTTTTGGTTAATATTTTAGTCAATGTTTTTTTGTAAGTTTTGGTTAATGTTTTGGTTAATATTTCAGTTATGTTTTGGTTAATGTTTCGGGTATGAAGCTTGTCAATGCTAGATTCATACCAATAGACCTGAAGCTTTTGCAAAAACGACGTCAGAGAGATTGTTAGATTCAGAATTTCATCAAATATATCATTACTAGTAACAGTACATGAGTTTATCGATATGACGTCGAAAAAATCCAACATTCTAGCAACTTGCCTTCCAAAAATTTGTCGAAACCAAAAAAATAAAAATTACAATTCGCTGAACTTACTGAACCATCCCAGCCGAAGTTTATAGAAATTGTATGGAAAATTATTTTAAACGATGCCGTGATTAAACAAGTATTGGCTCGGGAGCCTATTGTGAAGACAAATATAAAGATTTGTATAAAAATGTAGTTTTTGTAAAAGTTCTGGTCAAATTTGATCAGTTATATGCAACAAGCTACTTATTTTCAACATCAAACATTCCTTTCCTCCAGACTTCTTGGATAACAGTATCACAAGAACTGCTTAAACCAACAACAAGAAACAGCGCCTTCATTTCTATAAGCGATATTAGCAGTTTATTCATCAATCACAATGTAAACCCTCTTGGTACAAATATACTTGTGCCAAAGTTGTTTCCAATACTCGAAACAGTTCTTGAAAAGAATTAGAAGACGAAAGAATAGCCTTCAATGCGCGATTCACATTTAATGAATCAATTCAATTGACTCAAAACGACTTCCTAGGAGCGAATGTATGAGTTTGTTTAATAATCAGAAGTCACACGAAGCTAAGTTAGGAGAATACGGTGGTTGCGGCACAATATTAGTTGAAAGTTTGGCGAAAAACTCACGAAGAATCAATGCAGTATGCAACGGCCCAATATCGCGGTGCAAAAACCAAGAGTTGCCGGCGCACAATTTTGGCTCCTTTTAACGAGTAGCTTCGCGCAAACGACACATAACACTCAACTGGTGTAGCTTGTTGGCAGTTTGACCGGTCGGAGTGAATTCGGAGTGCAGCACACTTGGATAATCGAAGAAAAGTGTCAACATAACCTTGATTTTTGATCTGCTTTGACATGGTTTTTTCGACTTCGGCTCACTGTTGCCACGTTAGTCGGCCGATTGATTGTCTGTTTCCGTATCTAAGACTTATTGCCAGTAATAATAGATTTCATAACATCTTTGAAGTCGGAAAGCACTGTTTCACAGATGTTAACGGAACGCTGTTTTTCGAAAAACTTGAGTGATGAGACATGCGCTTTCACTCTTTTATGGTCCAAATCAACTTTCAAAATGGTTTTCACTAAAACTTTCGATATTCCAACGATGTTAGTGACGTTTAATCGTCGATTCTCAAGCACCAATTCCTTTATTCTATTGACGTGCCGAAGAGCAGTTGGTGTTGATGGCCATGCTGGACGAGGTTCGTCGACAATACGTTCTCAACCTTTTTTGAATGACTTGTAGTAATCAAAAGCACTTGCGCGCGAACAAAAATTATCACCGAAAGCCTTTTCCCAACATTCTGAACGTTTCCGCACCAAAAAAATCGAACTTCTTTGTTGAATAATTTCACACAACAGTTCTTAATTAATTTTGAATACAGGGCTTCCATAGCATTATGTAACAGTGAAGTACATAATGATTTATAGCATCACTAACGGCGCATGCGCGTGGGGTAGTTAACTATTTAATAGCGTTAAATATGCACGTCTGGAAGAAGACCCTTACTTTGATGTGAAAACGAGCACACGCACTACAGAAAGCGGTGCGTTTTCAGACCTTGACAGACCTCATTACGCATTTACGATTTGCTCGTTGGCACAAACAATGCAAGTGGCACAGCAGGAGGATGTCAAAGCAACACACACATACACACATGCACGGTGACGGTGTACAGCTTTAGCGCTTTGTGCTTGCTATGTCATTGCCGCTGCGGCACCTGAAGGAAGTCATTGGCCAGAAAAACTATACAGAAAACGCAGCAAAGGGAAACGGAAAAACGCTGCGAGCCATGGCAGATCGTAAAAATAGGTGAACTGCGAGAGAGTCTGTGTGTGTGTGCGCATAAATGCGCTCATTAGCTGCAATATGAGGCACATGCAAGTGTACTTGCAACTACAACTGGCATATATGGCAAAGGGTGCGTGGCGGCGGCGCATCAGTGCAGCGACTCATATGCAAAAGTCAAGTGCGCCGCGTTGCATTTCATTAACAATCGTCATAAAAAAAGCACAACAACGCTGTGGCAGCAACATTCATCATCATTATCATCAGCAACATAAAGTACAAGTACAACATAAAACTACGATATAAAAGGAATAAAACGTAGAATGAATAGTGACAGTGGAAGATGCAACGCGCTGATGCTGTGTGGCACATTGGCTGCAGCAAGATAAATGCAACGTGTGTATCGTGTGCGCATGTGTGTATTCAATTGTATGCAAAAGATTTTGCATTTAAATAGCTTCAGAATTGCAAACAAAGAAATATGCAAACAGCGGTGTGCGTTATAATAGCAGTGGACCGCTGAAGTGCTGTTGTGCTGTGAGCCAGCACTTGACCAAGCGAATTTGCGCTCAGCCTAAATTGTGTCGAGATGAGTGGCATATTGATCTATAGGAATAGATATTTGTATAAACAGCTGATGACTTGAAGACCGACAATGCCAACAGGTGCTGCTTTGGACATATTAGGCAATTGAAAAGCAATGCTCTCTCCACACGAACAAAGAACAAACTTTACAAGTCCCTTAACATTCTCGTCCTGCTATATTGGGCGAAGACATGGATAATGACATTGTCTGATAATCCGTCCTTAGGAGTGTATCGCAGTCGATTGAACGATGAGCTAGCGAAATTGACATGCTTTAGTTCAGTGAATCATGCACTCTCCGGCTTTGAAGGTTTGCTATTCAGTATCCGCCAGTGGAGGCAGAGGAAGACCTCCACACCCTTGCAAATAGTTGGAAATGCCAGGTGGAGAAGGATCTGGCTTGGCTTGAAATCTGTAATTGCCGCCACATTGCGAAAAGAAGAAATGACGGGCGCACTGTTCTTAACTCGACTATAACCGGGTAAGCGGTGTCTACGGCAGTAAAGAAAAAGAAGAAGAAGAATGATATATTTTCTTAAATTCCAAAAACTTCACAGCTAATTAACATACTATAAATTCACACTACTCTCATCAAGACTGTAAGGGAAAATCGGGGCTTGGGGAGCATGTAGAATGCGAGCCCTTGATCCTTCAATTATTGAAATAAAAACTACAGAAAATTGGTGCAGAGTATCGCCCTAAGAACTTTGGTCCGAGAGGAATTGTCGCTGAGCTTTCAATGTTTCAAGGTCACTGACTATCAGAAACTCAAAGTTACGAATACGACTTCTTAAAGAATGTTTAAAGCCTTTACTTAAAGAAATGGATAAGTAAAAAAAAGATAGGAGATCAGAAATTGATGGGTTTACTTGTTAAAGCTCATAAGTTATAGAAAGCTTTGGGAAAAATGGTTTATATCTTTACTTAGCAAGGTTAAAAACCAAAACAGAAAACTTTTGTCAGAAATTCACATACTATTCCAGATACATTGCACAATTTGACTTGGATACATTATATGTGACAGAGAAAATTTCGATAATCACATTTCTAGTACGAAGCTAATGAATTAGGCGACTCAGCGGTGAGAAAACTTCAAACACAAAATAAAGTTTTTTAGAACATTTCTAAGCACATTTATAATAGAACGAATATTTCGAGTTTTACAAAAACAATTATTTTTATTGCAACAGGTTTTTATTTACCGAATTGTGTAAATAAAAACAAAATGAATATAATAATATATAAAAAAACGTAAAACTCTAATTATACAAAATTTCTTTTTTTCTGCACACAACTGTATGTGATCATATTGCGGCGTTGAGGGAATTCTTCAGATAGTGCGCGGAAATAAATCAAAATGCAATTTGTCGCTATGTGGCAAGTAGGGAATTTTTCATTTAGATAACCGCAGCGCGCGGTGAGTTTGTGTGAGCATATGTGCCGTGTACTTGGAGGCAGGAAGAAGTATGTAGCCAACGAGCGCGGAAGTATGTATGTAAGCAATCGTACTTGTACATATGAGCTGTGGCAGCAGTTCAGCCAGGGTGCTTGGCCATCAACGAATGACACATCACATGCTGATGATTTCGCTGCCGCTGATGTGACAGCGAGTTGGACGTCTGCGCAAGTGAATGGCTGGCTACAAAGGAAGGGCTGGCTGTGCTAAGCTGGACGCTGGAATAGTGGCGGCATGTTGCTGCAACACCAAGCGCGCAGACACCGTGTGAGTAGAGAGTATGTTGAGGAGTTGCAAAAGGAAGCGACACAAGTACACGCGGTGCATGACACGTGAGCGAATCGTAAATAATTTATTATCTTCAGAAATAATTGCGATATTCGCGACATGCTGCGAGCAATAAAAACACAAACAACAAGCGTAAAGCGTAGCAATAAAATTATTGAAGGGGTAGAACTTTTTTATAGCAACAAGACTTAAAAGCCTTTGGGTTTATTTTAACAATTACTTCAACGACTTGGAGTATTTAAATATGTAATTAAGTGTAATCAAAGTAATTATGTGAAATGAAAAATGACTTTATTTCTGCAATCAACTTAAATGTCATTAGAAATTGTGGTGATAAACTTAAAGTCACATTAAAGCCATTAGCGCAAGTGCCTACTAAGTACATTGCAACACCTAGCTGCCTCTAACTCAGCTACAATTACTGTTACCGTGTCTATTTTCTTGAGAGCTGCAACGCGTTGCATTCATCAAGCATGCCACGTAGCTGCTGCATTGTGGGCTTGTTGACATGCCTCGTGCATCTTACGGAAATCTATTGAAAGTGAAGTGGCCATACACACAAACACACCTAAACAAACATATGTTAGTTGTCCCCAGCAGCCGCAATTGGGTTAAGCAAACATATTAACTTGAGATACTGCATCCACTCAAGAAAGCGCAGCCTTTGCTGGGCGCAGAAAATTGTGTATCAAGCAAAGAAAACACAGTGTAAATTGCTCGAGGAAAAATGTGTGGAAAGTAAGCATGCAAAGTGTATGCAGAAGAAATAATAAAAATTTAAACATTTTTGCTCGCAATTTTTCACGTGTTGCAGCTAAGAAAAGCTCTAAATTGAAGCGGGACTAGGGAAAGTTAAAATTAGTTAAATTTAAGTTCATTTTTAAAGATAAGCCTTAATAATTCTATTTAACAGATATCGTTGGAAATAATTGGCGAAATATGAGATAACATTATGAAAGCATTAATAGCCCCACTGAGGTCCAACACTCTTGCTGACTGTAAGACATCTTCGAAGCTTTCAAGGAAAGTGGAAATGTTAGCAGAAATTAGAATAATTTTTGACAAAATTTTGAAGAGTAATATTGTGGCGATATGTGTTAACATTGACAGTCCTTGAGCAAATCTACACCATTTCCATAAAACTGATTACTAAAACGGGTATAAGTTGCCCTCGTACACCACTCCATCCGGGAAACTAATCATATACCCAAATAAAACGCACCACTCATATATCACCACACAGGACAGCACAACACAATACAACCCCGCACTTGTACACCACCTCACATAACAAAATGGTTAGATCAGCCGAACCGGATAACTTTCGAATCAACGCATTCGATCGACACCGGGAAGAATAACTTTCGCCATCATTCGCTGTTAATTCGGTTTATCTTCGGATCGGCTTTACCCGCAAACTTTCGCGGTCACTCGTTTCGGACATATTCGTCGTCCGTCCGGAGGATGCAATGATATGGAGAAGTTCATGCAAGTGAGCAAAGTTTTTTGAGGGCTATTCACTTTCAAGTAGCCAGAAATGATTCATTTACATTCATGTATTCTCTGGGTAGCCAAAAAACATCCGTTTGAAGGCAAGCTAAAGTGAGAAGGCCAAACATCCCTCCACATTGTTATGTGATGCGGTTGGGATCCGCCACGTTAAAATCACCCGCAATGAAAAGAAGAAAACAACTTCGGATGTGAGACCCCCTTTTGATGAGGGTCGACTACTCGAATATCGATCAAACTTGTCGATATTCCGAGGGCTACAGATGTGCACCCTACTTCTCAAATATCCTCGTAAAAATAAGGACCGCAAAGTCGAAACGGGAGATCTGTTTTGTCAGCCAATGACACCTCTTCTTGGCATCAAATGTTCATTAACGTTTCGTTGATAACTGCCAATGCATGAAAACCGGACGTTTCAGGATCTTTGCTAGATAAGATTCGACTGAATGGGCCACGTCCAGCACATAGTGAAGAAAATATAGCAGCCGTAGCTTAGAGTGTACACGAAGACCGTGGAAAGTCGAATCGGCGCTATTCGCAGCAACTTGGAATAAGATATGGAACGACTTGGCGTATTTTACGTTGAGATCTGAAATTGATAGCTTACAAAATATGGCTTGTGCAGGAACTGAAGCCGCTCGACTTCGCCATCGCTTCGAAAAGTTCCAGGAGTCCTGAGGTTTTCGGACAAATTTACAAATTTTGTTCAGCTGAGACCCGTTTCTGGCTCAATGGGTATGTAAACAAGCAATATTGCATCATTTGGGACATTTGGGACATTTCATGCAGAAAAAACAACGGTTTGGTGTGATTTGTGGGCCGGTGGAATCATTGGTCTATATATCTTCAAAACTGAATCCGGCGAGAACATAACCGTCAATGGCGACCGTGATCGCGCCATGATAATCGACACTTTGATGCCTAAAACAGAAGTTCTTTCTAACGCTATAAAACATTACCCTTTAAATTTTAAGTTCCTGTGTGTTTTCTTTAAAAAAGTAAGGAAACTCTAAATGGATCAATCCTTATAAAAATTGCTGAATCTCGAAACCTTCTATTTTTATTAAGAATATCGAGTCCAATCTTCGCAATCTATAAAAATCTCCAACCAAAGGCTTGGGAAGCGTCAACCCCTTAAATAGGTTAGAGAAGAGACCATTTAGTAATACTTCATCGATGGATCTAAAGTAACTTTAAGAGGTGCTACATTCAGTTCCACTTGGGTTTGAACTTCCCTGGATTTTCCTAAGGATAAATCTAAGAAATATATTTGAAGAGTATTCAGAGAAAACAAAAGAAAAAGTAATTTAATCCGAGCACCTTTATTATTTGCAGGTAATGTGAAAGCTTATTTGAAATATTTTTATTCTTAGAATTGTACATCCAACCTTTAGACATTTCTAGGTTTTCTTATGGTTTAACTTCTGTCGAAATTTGAAAAACGGGCATTCAGAAAACTAAGAAATTCGAATTTAAAAACTTCCGAGCTCCAGGGTGCGGCACTCCTTGTTTTCACACGTTGTCGCAAATACAAGGATAATAGGAGTTCACTACTACACGCACAATAACAACAACAACAAATGTGACTTTAAAACAGCTGCCAAGTGCAAACGGTTGGAAGAAGCAAACCATCACCACCAACCACAACCAGCCAAAATCGGCAGGAAAGCTCTTAAGCATGCGAGCGGATTTGCAGTAATAGAGCCAACAACAATGACAA
Source organism: Bactrocera latifrons (assembly GCF_001853355.1). Lineage (NCBI taxonomy): Eukaryota > Metazoa > Arthropoda > Insecta > Diptera > Tephritidae > Bactrocera > Bactrocera latifrons. The sequence goes on from NW_017535452.1 coordinate 115,460, forward strand.
CAGCAACGGCTCATAAAATTACAAAGTGACGCGAGTCTAGCAGGCACTACTTGTGATGCGGCAGAAATATAGTGGCAACAAGAGTCAAACACAACAGCGAACAGCAGCAGTAAGACAACACATAAGCAGCCATCAACCGGCTGGCCGCAGTGCAACCACTGGCAGCAATAATAGCAACAAGCTGCCGCTCGGATATTGCTACTTTATTAGATGCGTTGAGTAAGAGCAGCGACTGAATAAGATTAATGAGGCTGCTTAAAAGGCTGCGGATAGTTTATCATTCTCTCGCTTAAGCAGCAGTAACAGCAGATAACAACAACAGCAACAAAAGCGGCAATAAAGCTAAAGACAACAGTGTGTACAAAGCAAAAACAACAAGCAATATCTACGAGGTGGCAGTTGCCGCTAGAATGCCACATTGCCGCATCGTTTTGTGGCATGCCGTCTGGTGGTGGCACTGACTGTGATGAGGTGGGGTCACCCGCTGTTAGGCTGCCAAGGGCTACGTGTAAGGCGGGTATATATGTATGTGTGTGTGCTGCTATCACTAAGGTGTGTTCTGCTGTATGTGGTGGCGTTGTTACTGCCGTTGTTGCTGCCGTTGGCAGTGTCTCTGCTGTTGGTGGCACGACTTATTAAGACGAAATATGCCATAAAGCTCGGTCGAGACGTTGATGAGTTCTGAGAAAGCTAATAATGGCAGCGGCAATAACGACATGACAAAAATATGCAAAAAATACACCATATATATATATATGAATATTTATTACATGGGTAAAAACAACACTGTGCATATTTGCGTATCCAACGTAAAACAGGCTTCCACTCCTTCCGAAATCCTTGCAGACATTGAAATTAATGTTGGTATGAAAGTACGAAGCTAACATATTAAAATCAAAATTTTTTGGTAAAAACACCGGCTTGTTACATAAATCTACTGAAAATTTACTATTTAAGTGCGAAGAAGTCTTTTTCAGCTGTTACTCCTTCCAATTTTAGGATATTTTAAGCGCATTCCACGGATATTTTTGTGTGTTTTTAGTTTTATGCCAGCTTTATGCTATAGTGGTCCGATATCGGCGGTTCCAACAAATGTAAAGCTATTTAGTTTCAGATCGATATCTCAAAAATTTAAGGACTAGTTCACTATACATGCAGACCGACGAACAGGCTCAAATTGTCTCAGCTAGTCATAGTGAAATTTATGTGTAAATATAACTCGGTTCTTTATAATGTCTTCGACGGTGTTACAAACTTCATGACAAACTAACAGCGTATATGTATAGTCTAAGCTCTCTGAACTCTGAAAACTTCAATGATTTAATAAGAAGTTTAATTCTACAAGGTGAGGTCCAAAGTAAACAGGACTTTTGAATCTAACGCCCCCTGTGGCGCCATCTATATGTCGAGTGGTGCGTTAGAATCTGCTATCGATTGTCTAGTGAGAACATCATGACATTTAATCGTCTGGAAGTGAAGTTATTGCGTTTTAAGTGTCAGTATGTTTGTGTGATCGATGATTGTGTGTTTTTTAAAGTCATGTTTACTTTGGAATGCTCAGAAGCCGATTAACCAAAACATTTCCAATATACAGCGGATTAAACAGGGAAAACTTGTATATACACTTTAGGTAAAAAAAAATCCCATGGTGGAGATCTCTGAAAAATCTGGAATGTACTTTTAGTCTCTCCCTCTTCCGACCATTTAGGAAACCCTTCGGCAGAGTTAATCGGTAATGATAGGAGACTCTCAATAAAACCTTCTGAAATTGACCCTTTTTTTCAGATGAATTTCTCATTTGTTTAAATGCAGAATTTTTTTTCAGCCGAAGCTTTCGCATACATGCGGAACTTTTTTTCAAAGCTTTTAGAGGCGAAAAGCTTTAATTTTTGTAGGCATTCAAATAAAAAAAAATGGATAGTGAAAATTTCCGGAAGTTAGTAAGCAGTGGACTGGAAAAGTTTTAAGGCAGTAGTGAATAGTTTCCTTGGAAACCATATGATAGACAATTATGACGGGCTGATCACTGAGTTCACTTGGAATGTCTCCACCATGGAATATAGAAAATCTCATTTAGATACATTTAAAGATAATACTTGAGCTTATTCCAAATAACAACGGTAATAGCATCGAGTGTCTTTGTGGTTAGACTGGTTGCCAGGCCACAGCGGAATAGCAAGAAAAAGCACCCTGGAATCGCCATCAGTAGAATGGGAGCGGAGCGTGCACGCGTATCCTCTTGTGATATCGATTTGAAGCGTTCGCACGGTCTTTTTAAAATTATTTTCAGGTAATGATCAAAGGATGATCGATTTCTAGCATAGTCTAGTGGTTGAACTACGAACTTTTTATACAAAAATCTATTTTTTTCGTTACTTGTATATATCTATAGTAGCATTTTTTTATTTTTGGGTTTGAGATAATTTTACTTTTAAGTATAAAAAGCTTGTTCAACTCTAGACAACTTTTTTAGTAACCACTCCTGGAGATCGGATACCGGATCAAAGTAGTCAAAACCTTTGTTAAATGAATCGCTGGTTATTTAGGGACATTAATTTCTATGAGAGTAGCTATTTCTAGTGTTTTTAAAGATGCCTCTTCAAAAGAAAAACCAAAAAACGCTTTTCTCTGGCTTGCACTTGGATATAACCTCTTAAGCAAGCGCATTATATTCTAGTAAAAATAAGAACATACACTAAATATCTGCTTTATTGTATTTGGAACTTAACAATTCTAAAGTAGAGCAGTGGTAAGTAAGTCACAACGTCGGGGTTTGAAAAAAATAATAGAACATTCTTAAACAGACCACAACAACTCAATTCCACTTAAAGCATTTCAACGCTCATGGCCTCAGAAATAATTGCGCACAAAGCAACAATAAAACACTAAACATAAGTAGCACGTCGATCACTTAAATACAACAATACAAAATAGCCACCGAAATTAAGAACACAAAAAAGAGTTGAAAATGGTGAAAACTGCGTCAAAATTTTTCGAAAATAGAAAAATATTTCGTGCGCCGATTTTCAATTAAGCCACCCGCTAACAAAAGTCAAGCAAACAATAAATATGCCACAAGCGCATAATGCTGCCGCAAAACGCGCTGTTGCAACAACGGACGAGAGTTGTTATTCTCGATTGCTTCCTGCTACAGTTTGTTGCATGAACGAGGGCGTTGAAATGCGTTGTTACACTGACACGATATTTATCGTCAGCAAATTACAAGCGTTACTTGCGGCAACGCGGCTGCCACATGCATCATTCGCCCACATGAACAACTGAGCGTGAATATGGAAGAATATGTACGTCTGTCTACCAGTTTTATTATGTGTGGATGTGTAAGTGTTTGTGTATGTATGCGTGTTGCACGTTCACCTGACATCATGCCCAATTGCCGCACTATCCTTGAGCGCTTGCCGCGCGCCCCACTTGCCACATTTACGACTAGTTGCACCAGACACACGGTACCTCAGCATATGCATGCTTAATTATTGCACACATGTGTACTCTTAAATATTTGTGTGTTGGTGTGAATTTTATTTACCGCACTATTTTGGGGCGCCAACTGCCTTCTGGCCTCCATACTGGCGCTTAATAGCTCCACTTCAGTCACTTTTTGGTTTTTCCTTTGATTTTCTGGTGACTTGTTTCGTTCTGCCGATGTGTGGCATTAAGCTGTTAAGTAGCTCGAAAGACCGTTGTGTGGCACGTACTTATGTGCACCTTGCACGCTTTGACGCCTCACCGCCTCGACGTTTCGACACGACCGCCGTCACACCGTCGTCAGCTTCATTGTCATAGCTTTTTTGTAGTTTTGCTGGTGCTCCCCTTTGATCTGAAGTGTCTCTCGTTTTTTGTTGTATATCCGCCGACTTCCACCATCTCTAGTAACTTACTCGCAGTCTCGTAGGGTTATCGCACAGTGGCAGCAAAACTGCGACGCTCATTTCGTACGTTTCTTTCAGCAACTGCCCGTCTCGTCCGCGTGTGGAGTCAGGTGAGGCTAGATATGTGTGGGTTTGCGTCTGGTTCGCAGTCGAGGGCCAACCTCAGTAGTTGTGCTGTTAATTTATGTCTTTTTAATGATGACACGCGTTGCAAGCTGTGCTGGCAAGTAAGCAGGATTTTCGTGAAAGGACGTGACAGCCACAGCGTTGTATCTAGACACCCATATGCTCTAGCGAGTGAATGCTGGCCGAGACTAACTAAATTGTGGTTGGCTATTTCGATGCTAGAACAGAAAATGAAGATTTGTGATATCATCGTCGTTCATCCTCACTGCTGTTGTTGTTATTTCGTGAAAAATAAGAAGATTTTGCGAATAATTGAAGTCAGAAGAGTTCAGTGGCGCACGTGAAAGGACTAGCGAAACATGTAGTTGGCGTAACTCTAAAAAAAAAAAAAAAATATCAGCAAGAAGCGAACGTAAAAGTGATTGCCGAGATTTAGAGAGTGGGAAACACTTCAAAGAAGTGTGCTATTTAGAGCTGTCTATTCATGGCGCAGGTACAAAATTTATTTTCTCCAACACAGACAGTCTTAATGAATATTGCTAATGTATTGGGAGTTTTGTGCGGAGAGAAGATTAAATTAGATAATTTTGCTATCAAACTTTAGTTTTGTATGAAGTGAAGATTAAAGAAGCTCAGTAAAGTTATTAACAGCTTTGTTAGATTAGAAAAGCATCTTCTCGGTTTATAATCTTAAATGTCATGACTGCGACATCTTTCAATTTTCGCAAGTTCTGTTTGACTATCTCCTTAAAACTTATAAAGTTAAACTTAATTGTATAATTTAATCTAACCTCTTTCAGCGGCTTCGGTTTTGGATTTGGTTCGGAGTTATTTACATCTGTTCCAGACATTGAGGTGTTTCGGTTGTAAAGCTTATCAGAGAATATTTTGAAACTGTTGGCTCGCTTATACTGTGTTATATACTATATAAGTCCCTATACAAAGACGACATGCTATCGTCTTCATGGACTTATTGATGCCCTTGACTCAAGTAACTCTTTCAATAATCGGACAAAACAGTTTGTGATTCTTGATTTTTGATAATACTCTATCTACTCTACTACTCTACTCTATCTACTAAACTTAAGTGGATTATACTCCCTGATTATAAAAAAAATTGTATTTTGTTTCAAGAACTTCAAAAATTGTGAGCTAAAAAGTAGAAGTTGGTTGCAGAAGGTATGGCATCTCTAACGATGATATCAGAACATGAATCAGAATTAATGAAACCATATTTATAGAATAGCAATATCTAATTGCCCTTTGCATTCTAGTGCTGGACCTATGGATCTCCAGTGAGTTTGGCAGGCGCTGGTCAATAACCAGAACTTGTGCGACTGCGAGATCCTCCTGGTCCAAAAAGGAACAGGGAGCATCCGAACTAATTGCTTTTAGATAAGTGAATCTCGCCGCAGTTGTCGGTCTTCTGCCTGGATACTGTTCAACAGGTACAAACGCGGTGCAACTAAATATTTTGTTCAACGCTCTTTGAAAAATTTTTATATCATTGATATTGATCGTCTTAGCTCCATCCCACTCATTTGCAAACAAAAAAGAGAAAGGCCAAATTGAGTCAGGTCGAAAAGCTTGACAACCAGGCCGACAGAGGCAATGCTCGAAAATTTCACGAAAAGATGCGGCGATTAAGAGAGGTTTCAAAACCGGAGCATACTCTGGTAGAATCCTAAAAGGTGATCTTATGACTGATGAATGGAGTATACTGAATTTATGGACGGAATAGTTCTGTGCGCTTTGGTCAATCCACAGAAAGGTAGAAGGTGGAATAAGCCCTCTCCGTCCAAACACTGTGTAGACCTTATCAGTGAAGCTGCAGGCCCGCAAAATCAACAACTGATCAGATATTTACCGTGCGCCAAATCTGGGAAAAGACGCGTGAAAATAGGACCAGCTCTTCGTAGCTTTTGACGGCAAGAAAAGGAGTAACCGTTATGCCGCGATGTCTGATATTGGTATCCTCGCAAGACTAATACGATTGTGTAAACTGACGTTGAGCAATACCAAAAGCTGTGTCAGGATCGGAAAGGACGTCAAGTTGTTCGAAACCAAGCGAGGCTTCCGACAAGGCGACTCTCTTTCGTGTGACTTCTTCAATCTACCGAGAAGAGTGCACAATTGGCCACGACAACCGCGCCGTTAATTTTGCTTTATCTAAGTTGGAATTGAATGGATAAAAATACTCCAGCTCCGTTAGAAAGGCCAGAATGACCTGACTACCTTGGAATCTCTTATTGGTGCCAAACAGTGAAAGAACAAACGACTATCTGTAAACTCGGCTGTAACCGCGTAAGAAGTTTTGGCCAATAAAGAAGAAGAAGAAAGTACTATAATATTTTCTGAACATTTGAGGTAAATTCAACAAATATTTTTCGTGTTACTTGATAATTTTCAAAGGGTTCTTGACAGCATTCATATAAGACTTCAAATTAGTTTTTATCCAAACTATTTTTTGTTTTTTGAACTGATAATTACAGTAACCCAAGCCTCAGGGTAGATTTCATTTAAATTTATAAAGGGTTTTTAAAACATGAAAAATTGTTATCGGACCTTTTAATTTCTTTCCCTTTTCTAATTTCGTTTTTTTTTATAAGCAATTAAATCTTAAATACTTTCTGAAAGCCTAGATAGAATATTCCTGAATCCGACTAGATTATCTATTAATGCAATTAATTGTTTGTTGGATTGATTGATTAAAATGAAACATTGGGTCCGGGATTTTCACTGCAATGGGTCAGTTCGAACTGGATAAATAGACACAGCCATTTCTTTCAAAACTATTAAATTTTTTTCTGTAAATGTATTTTTTTTTTATAACTTTTTCTGTCTCTGATTCTACCTAACCCCTTAATATAGAACAGAGCCGACAGTGATGTCAAACTTCCAGAAATTTAAACTCCCGAAACTAGTAAAATTAAAGCAAATATTTGATACTTATTAAAAAAAACTAATTGAATTTTTTGCTTACATCAAATCCACCTAACCTTGCTAGAACTATACCGTTAACTGCAGTTCAAGTTGTTATGTTTAATTAAAGTGCGCCAATTTAGACGTAAAACCACGATTTTGTATTTATTCTTCAATATCGTTTGCTACAAATCAGCAACAATCATTTCGAGTACCGTTAATCAAAAGGTACACCGCTTTTGATTGACAGCATTATTCATGTTGTTGTTTGTGTATTATTTGCAATTTAATTTTTTTTTTACGATTTGAAGCCCTATCACATTTCAACAAAGCCGCAAGACAAATAACTGCACTCCAAATTATGCGGTTCGAATTGGTAAATGTATTTGTGGAATGTGTGTGCGTGTGTGTAGTTATATCATTAATATTTCAGCTTAAAAACCGCACTTCAGTTCATAATTCAATTAATTAGCCGCAACCAAGCTCACACTTCTGACGTTTACTAAATTTTTAACGCACACACACACACACATACACTTCTAAACCCACAAATATTTGTATGGGTTTGTAGGAACTTGGTAATCAATGCGAAGCCACCACTGGCATACGAAATGCACGTAATTAATTTTCAGCTATATACACACACACACGCTCGTAAGCATAGAGCCACATTAAAATACGAGCATTTGCGAGGGCGTGGACATAATTAAATTCATCGAATTCTGGCAGAGCTTGCGGTCAGCAGCGGCCAAGGTGTGCATGCATAAGTAAATATTAGTTTGTGACGATTCTATCGAGATTTTGCTGTGCCAGAAGCCTTGGTTTATCGCTGCCACTGTGTGTGGCAGCGGTTTTGCTGATGTTCTATGCTCGTTGAATTGTATGTTTGTCCAACTAGTGAAGCATATTCTACTCGCTTTAATATTTCATTTGCTCTTTCACGTCACTTTCGCGTTTTGTGTTAAATGTCTTGTATAAATTATACCCTAGCCGAGGTATTTGCCACGACCCGGAAACTATCAGATCAGATTCAGATGCTAAGATATCGAATTAAAATATCGCAGCTGTCTTTTTCGCACCAAGAAGCTGCTCATTTGTCGGCACGTTCGATATTGGACCACTATAGCATATAGCTGCCATACAAACTGAATGATCGGAATAAAGTTCTTGTATGGAAAACTTTTTTATTTGACTAGCTATCTTCACGAAAATGGGCACACATACAAGTACCAAAGTAATGGTATAATCTCTGAAAAAATTGTTCAGAGCCGACCTCTATAACATATCGCTACCATACAAACTGATCGATCCAAGTCAAGTTCGTAAATGAAAAACTATTTCATTTAACGAAATATCTTCACGAATTCAGCATGGATTTTTGTCGAAAGGAACGCTAAAGTAACTGAAGAAGTCGCTGAGATCAGACCACTTGAGAATGTATGTCGCTAGTGATCTCACTATCATGTCTGTATTAAAAACTATTCTATTTGTATCTGTCTGTATATTATATACGAATCAGTACGTCAGAATCTGAGGTATCAATCTGAAATTTCGCATCTGTGCTTTTCTCACAAAGAAGCTGCTAGTTTATTGAAACGGCCGATATCGGACAACTATAGCACATAGCTGTCATACAAACTGAACGATCAAAATCAAGTCTTTGGATAAAAAACATAGTGTATTTGTAGCGGGTATCAATTTCGGTGCCATCGAAGTTAGGGTTTCCTTTTTTTTTTTCTTTTTTACATGCATAGGTACATATAGATATAGTAATCTTTCAGCTGTCTAAGTGTCAGCGATGCTCATAGCACGTTGCGCGTTGCAGGAGCCAGTTTAAATCACTGAAACTACTTGAAATAAGGCGGCAAAAATATGTGCGTAAATATGTATACAATTCGCTTTCATTTTGCAGCTTGGCAGTTCATGACAAGCTGAAAACCTCGTAGACATAACTACACACTAACACACACATATGACTGTAGTTGAACTCAATATCTAAACCGCATCCATTCATGCTCACATTTGTATGACATATCTGCCTTTATACATCTGCAAGCATCCAGTATGTAAGTTTATATATATGTACATATACATATACATATATCGGCAGCAGTTTGCTTGTAAGCGTGTTTTTGATACGTGCTCGCAATTAAAATGCTGACCGCACGTTCATTTCGACGCTTGTCAATTACTCACATCATTCAGCGTTTTTGGATTTGTACTTCTTTTTTTATATGGATAGTTTTTTGTTTTATGGAATGGCAGATTTATAATTGATGTAAAATGTGGTGTCATTTACATTTGAACTTCAAGTGAAGTATTGTTATGTACCTATGTATATGCATAAATATATGAAAAGCTACCTAGAAAGCGCTCTGCGACTCGTAAACACTTAAACTATGGCGACTCGTACATTGAACTGGTATAAATTGAATATACATAATTCCATAATCAAATATAAATTGAATAGAATGAGGTTTTAGTACTTCTTTATGGTAAATCAACTCTTACTCAACTCTGGGTCAGAGTCAGAGTAGTGTTTTTCGACTAGATGACTTGACCGACTTGATTAGCGCTGGGCAATCGTCTAGACTAAATCGTAAAAGCTTTACTAAATTACTTGCCTTCACCTTAGACTCTTTTTTCTCTTCGTCTCGACCCTTTAGTTGTAGGACGCCTAATTAGTCACTTTCCAATCAATAAGTCGTATCGGATACCTGTTGTCCAAGTTGTTTGGAAGACGACGAAATGCTACCGTATTAACAATTCTTAGCTGGGAGAGACAAAACAAGTCTTTGTTCACTCGAGACTAAACAAGTCACTCTTTCGACTTCGCTATTTCGATATATAGATAAGGTCCAACTGTAAGTGTTTTCTGGTATCGAAATCGATTTGTCTGCAGCTTCCCCAAGGTAAGCTGCATCTAGACGATCTAATCTGACAACATTAAACTTGGAAGGTTGGAATTCTAATTTTAAGATTTTTTAAACTTTGATTGGCAAAGGTTAGAATGAAATGTATTTTGGGATCATAACAAAAAGTAAGTTTTTTTAAACTATATTTAATTTTTAATCGTGTTGGTATTGGCCTTAAGTGCTTCTTTTATAAGAACGAATACACGAGACCTATTTTTATGGATTCTTAAGTAACTACATAAAAAAGTAAAAGTAATTGAGAAACAGCCATCGAACCTAACCTATAGTAAATAGTAGAGTCGTTGTGGTACATGAGTATCTGCCAATACCTTACCCTGCGGTGCTTAAAAGCAGATAGATCGAAACAATATGTGCCCCTAAGCAATGTATGCTTATTGCAAGTTTTATTTGGTTCCAGTTGGTCAGGTGAAAGAAACACCTTTTCCAACTTAGTGGCTTTCGAGGTCGAACTAAAACCTCTGTCATGCTGTGAGTGTGGCACCTCGCCAAAGTGGGACTCCACACTGAATTGAATTTTCTATTTTACCTCCCTTTAGACTTAAACCACAGCCACAACGAATCTCCCCAAAGGGCCAAATCCAATGAGCAGATTGAAGTTAACTCCAAAGGTTAACAGCTCTCCGTGGTACCAGATTTAAGTTTCCGCTCAAACCTTGTAGTTTTGCTACTTCCTGCTGAAACTCAATGACTGGTAAAATTTCTCTTCCATAGAAGTAATCTCATTCAAAGTCTATATTATCAGTTCAATCTGAGTATTTCTTAGACTATGCTGAAATTTCGAGGCAGGCCAAATAAAAGACATAGTGCACATTGGATGTTAGTCTCCTTTTACGACAGCCCTAGCTTATCGGATTCAAATTTTAACCCCAACCCGCTGTGGGAAACTAAGTGGTAAAGTAGGATCTAATTTTGGACACAGCTCGAAAAGCTTTACATAAAACTATCGGGTTATAGTTTCATGAAGTCATCTCTTAATGAAGAGCGAACACGACTCAAGTCACTGTTGGCAGTCATAACTTCGAAGTCGTAGATGATATATTCTATCTAACACCAACAACAACGTCAGCCTCGAAATCCAAAGCAGAATATCTCTTGCCAACAGACGTTGCTTCGAACAGAGTAGAAAATTGAGAATTAATATGCACTCTCGACGATCGAAAACTAAACTCTACAAGTCACTCATCATTCCTGCATCCTGCTATATGGTCCAGAGGAGTGGACGCTGATAACATCAGATGAGATATACGACATAAATGACGACATTTTCATAGTTCAGCGAACTGAGAGCGAGCGGCTACGCTGCCTGGGTCATGTCGTCTGAATGGGCCGGGGGAAGCAGAGGAAGAGGAAAACCTCTATTCCGTTGGACAGACCAGGAAGTAGAGAGACAGTCGGCGGAACAATTTGAGAATTTTAAAATATTTGTAAAACGCTTCAAGAAGTACCTGCCCTTGGCTTTTTAATATAAGCAGTTAACAAGGAATATGTAATGCAAACGGTAAAATATTTACTAAAAAAAAAAAAAGCAGAAAAAAACTGGCAACATTATAAGAATTTCAAAGCAGCAAAAAATTTCCTGTGAATTTCGAATATTATTTAATTTAATTCTCGTGCTGCGCCCACTTTAATCGGCAGGCGCAGGCAAAGTAATTTGCATGAAAACCTAAATAAAAACTACCGAGTAAAAAGCCAAAAAATTAAACGCCAACACACCTGAAACGATTGACACACACACATGCATATATGTATATGAATGTAAATGCGTGTGTATGAATAAATATTCCTTTATAATGTGTCAATGCATTGAATTTTGATGGAATTCCTTTTGATAGCGTGATGCGCGGACAGACAGACACAACAACTCCACCCACATGGGTGTGCAAGTGGCGCTGGTGGCGCAGGTGGTTGGTGGCGGCGCGTCGTGTGGCAGACGCTTACTGACTATTTAATTAAGCCAGTTTTTATGCAGCAGCGACCATATGAATATGTAGGAATATTTTTTTTTTTTTTGTTGTCATTTAGCGTAAAGTTCGTCAACTTGTGACTCCTCATGTTATTTCTTTAATGCTTTCGGGAATGCGATTTGCATACTTATTCGGGGTACAATTATACGAAGCACGCGCTTTATGCTAATTTCGCTAGAACGTGGGGGAGGACTTTCAAAGTCATTGGTCATATGCGACTGATTGGGGTGATTATTAATATATATTCATATATATATATATTTTTGTATGCTTGTTTTTGGCTATCTTCACATAATTTGGTGTTTTTGAAGAGTTTTTGCTTCCTTTGCAAGTTTATTTTGTTAGCAATGCTAATTTATACAAATGGCTTGCAGACATGCGACGAGCTTTAATTACATTGCGGGTAGGAAAAAAGGACTGCTTTTGAACCCGGAAGACGAACAGAAACATGCACCATCTCTATATTAAATGAAGATTCTTCAAATTTTGATAGACAATATACTGTGATATAAGACATAGAAGATAATTTATGAGTTTTTTCTTTATTGTCGTAGACACCGCTTACGCGGTTAAAGCCTTTTCGCTGTTTGTCGTCAATTGGAGATCCTCAGTGTAGGTCTTTTTCCACCTGGTCTTTCCAACGCATTGGAGGTCTTCGTCGAATATTATCAGAGATGGAGTTTTTTGATCCTTTCAGACGACACGACCTAGCCAGCGGATATTTGGAGAATGTAGCCATTCTACAAATTTAACGCAAGTGAAGAAGGAAGGAAGAATCTCTGGTGAAAGAGTCCGTCCGAGAGTACCAGAAGCATTATCGGAGTGGACTCCCATACAAGAGCTGCTACAGAAAGTGGAAAGGGCCAGTAGAAAAGAGCACTGGCAACAAATGCTAAAGCTTTAATGGACGAGATTTTTTCTGTTAAAGTTCGATAAATGGTTCGTGAATCTAATCGCTCTTCCGAGAGAGAGATTAAGTCAACTTGTGGCTTTTTATACAGGTTATGTACTCCAGGCTGCGGTGTCATCAAAACAGATTAAGGTACTGATCCACAGATCTGCGCCACTTCTATGACCAAAGAGAAGAAGCACCACAAGAGATACATTACAAGGCAATCAAAAGAAGAAAGAATCAGGCTATCGTGCTAATATATCCAGTAAGAAAGCAAATTCCAACAATTAACCCAGAGGCTTCATAAAGCATTTTTGATTTGACTAGGTTGAACGAAGTGTTATGAAAGCAGGAGAGGGTACAATAGACCACAGGTCGCAGTGCAGTCCTCAACCTTCAATCTTAACGTCTAATTGATACTTTCCAATTTTTAAGATGTCATTAACGGCGAGAAATGTTCACATTTACATGGCACGTCCACGGCAATCATTATACTTCATAAAATATGCAACGCAAGGCAATGCTCTAAAATATGCCAACACAGAGTAATGGTATACAACCCGTTATATAAGCAGGTTCAAAATTATTTCCATCGAGGAAATATTTACATTGTTAGCACGAATAAACGAGCTCTTGAAAGCTCTACTTGTCGGCATATCTGTCAGCAACATATCACAAAGACAGAATTTTCGAATACTTCAGATCGCTTGAGGAATTTGTCTCATTCACGGCTAACTGTAGATATACAACTATCTGACTATGCGTTTATCTGTCTGCAGGTACAAAATAAATTACTGAAAAATTTGTATACATATGTATGTACATACACATATATATATTTAATGCACTGTCTGGCAGATATTCATTCTCTTTGGTTTTTTATGGTTTTTTGTTGCTTTGCTTTGCACTTATTTTTTGTTGTTGGCAACTTCACACCTCAATCGTGTCGATTGCGTCAAGGTAATGGATCTTTCAACGCATAAACTTCCAGCACACTTACATATGTGTATGTCTGTACGTATATGCCGATAATTAACGCTGCCTGGGGTTTAGCCGCCTTCCGCACTGCTACTTCTTGTGTGCATAGATAGTAGAGGTAATAAAGTTTTCAACATGAAATTTAATAAGCCAAAGCAGAAGCGGAAAACGCTCCACGATTTAGCAGCGTTGATGCACTCGCTCGTGGGTGTTATGACTTTGTTAATGGAAGTTTTCGTGGTTTTTATGGTGTTCCCAAGCAGCGTGCTACACGGACTCTCTTAATTAAGTTGCACTTTGATGTTGAGACTTTATACTTCTCTACTTTTATGGCAGCACAATGTTTCTCGGTTTAAGCAGAGAGTCTTTGACATCACGCAGCATTGTGGACCACAAGAATTTAGAGAAATTAGTAACTTACTTATAGGCATTTGATTTGTTAAACTATGAACCAAACATCTGGTAAAATTTGATCTAGGATGGTCTGGATGTAAAGCTTGAGTTACTTTCGAATATCAAGCGTTCCAGTGATTCAGCGAATTGTTTTTGATTTCAACTTTTTAGCTTTTTAAGTATCTGGAAGATGTAGTGTTGATACTTTCTGAGACCTAACATACCAGACAAAGCATAAAAGTAAGCTAGGTTTCTTTTTTTTTTTTGAAGGATGGAGTCATGTGTAGAAGTTCAAGCAAGTGAGGAAAGTTCTCTGAGCGCCATTCACTTGGAAATGGCCGAACAAGATTCATTTACATATGGATCAAGTAGCTTATGACTTCCGGTTTTAGACCTCCGGGTAGCCAAAAACCGTCCGCTTCAAGGCGAATCCTTCTTCTAAGCAGGTTGTACTTTGGGTTTGGGACCCGTTACGAGAAAACCTCTCAATTAAATGAAGAAAATGGTCCCCACACTTGGAGTTTCGAATCGACGATAAACAGGGATAAGGAAGAACGACTGGCGCGCTGTTGGAAACTTGTTCATAATATATATAGTAAGCGGTGTCTATGTCAATAAAGAAGAAGAAGTTTGGTTTTTGGTAATAATTTATAATATGTGGTTATAAGCTCAAGGCGACTCGTCCGAAAAGTTAACCTTTAATTGACAGATATTTGATTGATCCATAATAGCTGGACAGTTCCTTCTAGATCTTGAGCAATAGAAAGCTTTTGGTATAAATGGTTCAGCATAACGGAAATTTTTTCTTAGATTTTACCTTGCTGCGTAATACAGGATTACATCCCGGAGGCCTGGAGATGAGTCAGAGTCACGTTCATAGCGAAGGCTAGCAGAGGCTCTTACGTTACAGCCAAGGACTTAAGGCCAATTAGCCTCTCCTTCTTCGTACTAAAAACTCTGGAGAGACTGAGTCACTGGTATATAAGGTGCACATTCCGAGGAATTATTTATCAGAAGCACTGCTGGAACCTTCCGTGATATAGAAGGACCTTTCAATAACGTCGTGCCGGAAGCAGTCGTAACTGCGCTGCACGGTCTTGGCAATGAATCAAACCTCAAACACCTTAAACAAAAAACCGAGATGGTTTTATTCACTTGAAAATATCTACCGCAAATGGGAGACATTAATTTGCAACCAGCAGATACTGTGAAATATTTAAGACCGTCATAGAGGAGCTTTCATTGGAACGTACATCGAAGAGAGACCAAAAAGAAAAGCATCGATTGCTTTGCACTGCTGTAGAGTAGGCATTGGCAAACGGTGAAGTCTCTTACCAAAATTGTACATTTGCTCTACGACCCCATAGTCAAGCTTTATTATGGCTCTAGAAAAAACCACACTTGCAAATACGCTCGAGAGCGTTAAACGGGCGACCCTAATCCTCATATTTGGTGCACATAGGTCCACTGTAACCATGGCACTTAACACCATCTTGCTTATATAGCCCGTGGACATTGCCGGAGGATGTATGGCTACGAAAGTTTCTATCAGACATAGATCCTAAAAGAACACGAGTCCGAATACTCGGAAATCCTCACTCACTTTGACTTCATACCGAATCACTTGGATCATGGAGTCGCCAAACCGAAAACTGGCGGCTCCTTCTTTACGCATATACCGTCGAGGGAGTAGTGTGTGGGAGGCAGCCGTTGGAGGAGAGGGGAAGTGAACTTCTTCACGAATGGATCAAAGCTTGAGGGGAAGGTTGGTGGAGGGGTTTACTGTCAGGAGCTATCTATCAACTCCAGTTCCAGATTACCTGGCTATTGCCTTCCAGGCTCATATGGAATAGATTTGAATGCCAAATTTGTGTTGGCTACTAAGCGTTTTGCGAATTTATAGTTCGAACATTGGAGTTTTTCCATTTTATGGCCGCATAAAGGACTGTATATAGTATTTCACGTTCGATGTAAGATCAGCCATCTAACCGTGGCTTTAAACAATAATCAGTGCC
Organism: Bactrocera latifrons; assembly: GCF_001853355.1. Classification (NCBI taxonomy): domain Eukaryota; kingdom Metazoa; phylum Arthropoda; class Insecta; order Diptera; family Tephritidae; genus Bactrocera; species Bactrocera latifrons. Next base: position 131,573 of record NW_017535452.1, read on the forward strand.
AAATTTCGTATAGAAACCTTGTGGAAAAAAAATTACTGATAAAGTCTTGAGAGTTATTGATATGGTTTTATGGTAGCTATATCTTATAGTGGTGCGATATCGGCGGTTAAGACAAATGAGCAGATTTTTAAGGTAAAAAGGAAAGCCAAATTTTAGATCGCTATCTCAAAAACTTATCTTACTTTCATAAATTCTCAGACATAGCTACTATTGTATTATTGTCTAATATCAAGTAGTAATACCGCTAAAACTTAACTTTGTAAATCTTTCAATTCCTTCATCTTTTGTTTTCTTTTATCAAAAAATGTATAAAAATCGTATTTCTGCTAGTTTGAAAAATCTTTATGATTCTTACATTTACTTCGGTGCTTACATATTCTGTATACATATATTATATACATATCGTTACTTAAATTACAACTCTATTTACTTCATTTGCTTTGCTGCCAACTGTGACCACACCTTAACTCCTCGTTCACACTGTTTTATGCTTGGCACACACGCCTTGTTTACTTGCCCATGAAATGGTAAGCGCTTGTTTGTATATAAGTTTACTTCTGTGCGTTTGTACACTTGTACCGCTGCGCGATAACAGGCGTTTGTGTTTATGTAATTAACGTCAACAGCCGCCGCTTTGCTTGGTAAATGAGTAGTTTCGAAAAGCCAATATTCGGCAGACCTTCTTGTGCGATCAAGTCAATGCTGCATGTTTTTATGTACATATTTTAAATTGAAAACAGATAAATCATACATAAATGTGTGCATATAGTATGAATGTGTTCAGTATAGACAATTTGAATATTTATACTTCTCCATATTTATATTTATATTACTCAATAAAGGCTATCTTCAAAAAAAGTCTTAAAATGGGAAATTTGTTGCAATTTTGTTATAGTCATTTATCTTTGATTCACATCTTTCATTTACAATTATATTTAATGTATGTATGTATATATATATACATATGTATTAGGATGATTCAAAAAAAAAATTTTTTTTTTGTCGTTTGAAAACTACGTTCCTAGACACCTCTCACAAAGCCTCTCCAAAAACATATGAGTTTTATTCATAGTGATTTTTTTCATTTAATTCAATTCATAAGAAATAAAAGATTTTCCCAAAAATAATCAAAGTTAACTGTTAATATCTCTTAAACGGTTGGGTTTACGAAAAAATCGAACAAACCTTTTTTGTAAAGCATTCAATTTCCTACAAAATCTAAGGAACAATATATACAAAACTGTAAGTAGGAGGACCTTCCTGTTACAATTAAGAACTCATTCTTGGAGAGGCTTCCTTAGAGGTGTCTAGGAACCCCTTTTTATTTTTGAATCACCCTAATAATATATGTATACTATATTAAAATTTATAACTTACCATTTTCATTGCAATTCTGGAAAGGTGGAAACTGTGAAGAAAAAGAAAAGACATGGATATGAGTTTATTAAAAAATGTGTTATTTTGTAAAAATATAACTAAAACTAAGAATGTCAGAGGTTACAGGAATGTCAAGGGTTAAGTTCATAAATATATATTTTCTAATGAAAACTTTTAATGAAGGAATTTCATATCATTCATGATCCGATATCTCGATAGCGACAAATAAGAAAAATTCCGGCGGAGACAAGGACGTTAGCAAAATTTTATATCGATATCTTAAAAAGTGAAAGACTAGTTCGCCTATTCGCCGGTCATGGTTAAATCGAGACAGCAAACGACGCCATCTATTTTTTTACGCTCTTTTGCCATTTCATCATGGAAAGATATTCGATCCAACTTAAAACTTTCTACCGATATTCGGAGTCAGTGGTATCAACTTTAAGAGCACTACGTCCAATTTATGGTCGTCATAATCGTGCTCTGAGATCAATAATTGAGCATCCAGAGAAAAAATTATGAAACCACATGCATGGTACAAAATGTTTCCGTGCCAGCAAGACAAAGAATTGAACGTAGTGTCGAGAATTCTGCTGGAAGACCCAAATCAGTCTCTCACACGTTGTCCTTAAGCCTTGGGCATCTCTGTAACGTCGAATTTTGCAGAGAAATCTTGGCCTACATTCTTACAAGATCAAATCGACGCAAGAACTGAAGCCGCTTGATCACCATAATCGTCGTATGTTCTTGAATTAGGCTGAGCAAGAACTTGAGAATTATTATTACAATCATTTAGTTTCTATGGCAGCTATATGCTATAGTTAACCGATCTGAACAATTTCTTCGGAGAATACAGTGTTGCTTTAAGAAATAATCTATGCCAAATTTCATGAAGATACATTGTCAAATGTGAAAGTTTTCCTTACAAGAACTTGATTCCGATCGTTCAGTTTGTATGGCAGCTATATGTTATAGTGGTCCGATATCGACAGTTCCGACAAATGAGCAGTTTCTTGAAGAGAAAATGACGTGGCTAAATCGACTCAGCTCAACATACTGATCACTGATATACTTTATAGGGTATCCGACGCTTCCTTGTGGGTGTTACAAACTCCGTGACAAACTTAATATACACTGTTCAGGGTATAAAAATTAAGGTTTGGGATAAATGGGAATTTCTGGAATGAATGAATATTTTTGCTCCGAATTGGATGATATGGACATGGGAAATATGTGGTTCCAACAGGACGACGCCACAAGCCACATAGCGAATGTCACAACAGATTTATTTAAAATCAATTTTGGTGAACGTGTTATCTTACTGGCCCAGTAGACTTTTTTTTTGTGGGTGTGTGCAACGTTAATTCTATGGTCCATGTCAACAACCCAGGGCCGATTGATTAATTTATAATTTTTCACATAAATTTTAAGGTTGTGTAAAAAAACGAAATACTATATTGCTTTATTGCTTACAACTTTTCAATTTAACTATTTTCCGTAAAACTCATAGGTTTGCCATAAATTAACGCAAACAAAAATATATAATCTTTTACGAACCTAACCCAACTTTAATCTACAGCCTTGGTTACACGGCCGTCAGTTAACTGATCGATTTGGCTACGCATGGCATTCTTTCATGCTTCGCGAATTCCCCACAGTCACTATGCGCCACCTAGGCAACCACTCCTTTCATTCCATTAACATTATCACCCAGCAACTCATCAACGCCCTTACGCATTTTGTAATCCCGCGGCTAAAACGCATCGACTGCAACTTTAATCGCTTTAAATCCGCACAAACGCTATGTGGCGGCGTTGCATTTTAATTTGTGCGCATGCGCAGCCACGCTGTAATACGCTTCATTAAATGCGTGCCACATGATGCATGTGGCATGCTACATACGAGCATTGCCATGCTGCTCAACTGTCACTGCTGTCTGTTGTTTGCTGTCAGCTTAGTTCACAATCAATTTAAATGCAATGCCGACGACTGCTGACACTGCCAGCGCTGCAATAGTCGTACAACAACTATGAAAGCAACAACAACAGCATTTATAGTTACATACAATAATAACTGCATTAGCGACGGCGCAGTTAATATAACAATTATTTTTACTTGTTGCACTTTAGCGGAAAATTGCACAAAAACTCTATGGATTTATGGACTTCGGAGTTCATTATTTCTGCTTGACTTTCTGCTTACGGTTTCTTTGTTTTGTGGCTATCCATGTGATGTACAAACTCGACGAAGTCAATGCAATTATAACGACAATATTGCAACACGCAACATGCAACTTGGTGGCTAACAAACAGGCGAACAGCCAGCAACAACATTGACATTGTCATTCAACTTGGGCGCTCCAGCTGTGACACAATATGATTGGCGCGCATACATACTGACAATCATGTAAACATAACCACGTGGATTGTTGACTTTCGTGAAAGCAATTTGACTAGTTAAGAACTGGTCTACAACTAGTTCACAACCAATATGAACCTAGTCTGCCTTCCGTTTTTTCACACAAACAGTGGGTATTTTTATGTGATGCAGCCCTGTGGATGATGCCAGTTTTCGGTCGGAAACATTCAGATCCATACCAGTTCAGTAAATAGCAAAAAGAAATGTTAACTTCGTCTGCACCGAAGCTATAATACCGTTGACTAATACTTTTATCTCGAGTGTGACAGATCATGGCAAATTTCGTAGAGATTGATCGTCATATGACAAAGCTTTCCATGCAACCACTTTATTCCGATCATTAAGTTTATATAGAGCTATGTGCTATGGTAGTCTGGCATGCGATTCCAACAACAGCTTCTTAGGAAAAAAGATGTGTGCCAAATTTATTGTCGATATCTCAAAAACTGAGGGACTATTTCGCTTATAGTTTAAAAAATTGTAAGCTGTTTGAAGTCTCGACTTGCTTTGGGAGTGATCCTTCACCTTAGAAAGTAAGAGATTCTCTAGACAGAGAGCTTTTCGCACGATTACATTAAAAGCAAACAACTGGTAATCTTCAAAAGCCTTCCGAAGAAACCTCTGGATTACTTACGAGCGACTTTTGAGGAAGGAGGTTCATTACTTTACAGTTATGAAACGCGTACTGATCTCGTTCAAATATAAAAAAATTTAAATTAATCAATAAAAGACTGTGCCCAGAAAGTCTTCTGTAAAAATACTTAATACAAGCAAACTACGCCACGTACAACATAAATACAGTTAAACTTCGCATTCGCTTTACACTAGCGTCTTTACGAAGATTGGTCAACCGCTCTAAAGTCAGACAATTCTTAAGAATGCACTTTTGTAGGTACATACAAAAACAATAACGTCATTGTATGAATTCAAACTATAAATTCGTAGAAAAATCGTTCAAGCAGATTATGACGCAAATCGATTTTGACAGTTTTGATTTTGACGTTTTTCTTCTTCTTGCTATAACTACTTACACATTTAGATAAGCTGTCATTCAGCATTACAAGTAATCATTAATTTCGTGTTTTCTTTTGCTGTTTAGTTTTCGGCTATTTATAGTAGAAACCAGAAGTTTTAATTAATAATTATGCTTGAGTCAGATGCGAACCTATTTTGGAGAGTTAATTAAAATAATATTATTTAAATTGTTTGTTGGGCTTAAATTAAAATATTCCGAACTGTGTTTAAAAAGTTCAAGGTTGTATTTTGTAATAGTAAGGTTTATTTTCTTAAGAATTTGTAGCGACAAAGTCTGGTAAATACATATAATAAACGAAAATTTTGAAATTTAGGAGAAAATTGAGATTTATTCCTTAATATGGGTTTCCCTTACCTCAACAGGATTGATTTAGCAAGGTTGCAAAGTATTTAATTCGCCTGAAAACTTATTTTTTAGTGATCTGTAATATAGCAGCTCTGGTGAGGGACTTTTCAAGTTTGAGAACAAATCTGAAGAACCCGATGACTTACTCAACAAATTTAGGCGCTTTGTCCCCAAAAGGAGGTGATTTTTCTACAATTAAAATATATATCACCCTAATATTTCGGTAAAGTGTTCCATACTCTTGGTAGTCGAAAAACTTAAAACCTTGGCCGGTCATACTCTTTTCGAACAGTATAAAAAAGTTCAACCTTTTAGGAGCAAGTTTGCCGATGAAATCTACTCTTTTGTTTGCTCATTGGCCTCTAGAACTTCTTCAGAACGGTTCGTTTGTATCTCATATTCACTCGCAAAAATAGCAATAACAGTAAAAAACTCGGCCTATGCTTTTTCCAAAATTTCTTTCTATTGAGAACGAATCCTATACTTTACTACAGCAGCTAACGAAAAGAGGAAAGACCTGTAGAAACCTCTACTGGTAAAAAGTGCTTAGGCTTTTATAGGCGAGAATGTTTCAAGAAGAGCTCGATACAAAACGGCTCAGGAAACTAATCATTCTTCCCAGAAACAAATTAAGGCATCTTGTGTACATAGTAGGGTGCTGCTTCACGGATCTCAAAGAGCAGAGACCGCAAAGAAGAAGTGAGACCGGTAAGGGAAATTTAAAAGTGCAATCATTTATCGCGGGCTCCAAAATATAAAATCGATAAATAGATCCCAGGTCATAGTGAATTCCTCAGATTTCAATCAATCTTTCTATTGAGAGCAAGTACGAGTATAATGCTCTGAACTCGATCTAATTTTATACAATTTTCCAACCCCCTAAAAATGTATAGAATATGTTTATTCATTTCCATTATTTAATATCATGTTTAAAGCCGTTTGAAGTAATATATAATGTACTCGCTGCATAAGTACCTAGTACAGATAAGGAGTGATCCAAGTAGAAGTACTTTACTGTTGAGTTGTTTAGTCGAAGAGACCGAAACCGTCTTCCTCTGACTTCGGCACTTCCATTTTGATCATGTTATATGAAAAACATAACCGGCCTACGGAGTATACTATTCGCTACATCATCACCTATCTTGAAATCCAGCATTGATTATTCGATAATATTCAACCGAAATTATAGCAGCCGTAGCTGAGAGTTTACACGAAGCCCATGGATAGTGTATTCGGCGTCGTTCGCAACTTGGACTAACATATGGAACGACTTGGCGCATTTTACGTCGAGACTTTAAATTGAAAGTGTACAAGAAACAGTTTGTGTAAGAACTGAAGCTGCTCGGCCTTCCCAAAAGTTCTTTAAAAGTTCCAAGAGGAACCGAAATTTGCTTTAAATAAGCAAAATTAGCGCATTTGGGACGAAGAACAACCTGAAGATTCATGAGCTGCCATTTCATCCAGAAAAAAAAAAAAAAAAAAAAAAAAAAAAAAAAAAAMAAAAAAAAAAAAAAAAAAAAAAAAAAAAAAAAACAAGAAAAACCACGGTTGGGTGTGGTTTGTAGGCCGGTGGAATAATCGGTACATATTTCTTTACGAGTAATACCGTTGAGAACGTAATCGTCAAAGGCGACCGCTCTAGTACCATGATAACCGCCTGCTTGATGCCTGAAATTGAAGCTCATGATCTTGGCTATATTTGGTTTGAACAAAACCCCGCCATTTTCCATATATTGCATCAATTAATGGATTTATTGAGAGAACACTTCGATGAGCAGATAATTTCACGTTTGATTATGTTGAGATAATTTCGAGGTATCATTATATGGAATATATGAGTCGAGAGATTTTTTTTTTTTTTATTCAGTACCGAATTTGTCCTCTATAAATCGATAGTTCTGTTGGCAGTGACGAAATTGATTTCATTATATGAAAAATATTGTAAGTAAGAAACGATGCTTCTGTCTTTGATTTTATTGCAACAATGATTGGTAATCTGTAAACGATTGAATATCAGACAAGTGACACATTACAATGACAGATACGTTTGCTGAAAGAAACACAATCAACAACTAAACGACTCAGGGTAAAAAAGCTAATCGAAAGCATAACTGAGCAATAAAAACATTTGCATCAGCGTCTCAACAATTCCAGGCAATTTGAGTCATTACCCGCGATTTGTTGCTGGAAAATGATACAGGTAAAGTGTTAAGCATTGAAAGAGAAACTGCTGAGTGCGGGAAGGCGGGCGTTATCGAATAGATCCAAGCTATTTGATAGCAACATTATCTGTCATTACAATAAGTGAGCAATTATCGGGATTGTGCTGTCCATCACTTGGATATGCAACTGGTTGCTTGGAATGATGACTCCTTGATTTAACCACTTTGCAAGGATCGGGTATCACTTTTGATTGCCAACTGACTGGTACGATGTGGCTTCATCGATATGCATATCATCACATGTATTATATATGTACACTTGTATATGTGGGTAGACACACACACCCAACAGGCATGACCAAAACATAATTATCTTAAAATGATACTAGTAAAGCAATCAATCGACTCGATTGCAATCATTATGATAACTGCACAGGTAGCAGGCAACAACTTGTACACATACGTACGTAAATATATATAAGTATGTATGAGACTTACAAGTACGTACTTGTATGTATATATGCGCTAACTCCAATATCATGATGAGGCAGTGCACTGCGGCTGATGAATAACGAATCGTTAATGGCGCTGATGGCTGCAACAAGTGTGGTTTTAACTGGCTGCATGCAGCACATACATATCTATGCTTCTATGGGTGTATATATGTATGTATGTTAAGCTATATATATTATATAGAATAAGCTGTTGGTAACGCTGTAAGTGCATGTATTTTCGAAATCAAATTGCCATTTCACCGCAACATTAATGTGTCTATGATTCAACAGATAGACATATGATTAAAGTACTTCTCGAAAATACATACTTATAGGTACATATAAACATCTCTTTGTGCATATGCCTTATGGAGAATTATAAAATCATCATGCCGCAATGAAGTAATCAACAAATTGTGGTAAGCGCACAAACATTTAGAAATATCAAAATTAAGCCGCACAGGAAATGTACTTAAGCACAAAGACAAAAAGAAACGAAAAGCTCAAAATTTTATTCCAGTTTTTTTTTTGCTGTTAATAAATATGTCGGCATAGTGTGGTAGAATCATCATCTTCCATCCGCCTTTCGAAATAAACGAAAAGTAATCGAGGTGTGTCCTACTTTTTGTGGAGTCCGAGTAATAATTTCGGGCATACATACACTGGTGCTCTCTATTAAAAAAAACACAAATATCGCAAAAGCTTCACTGATTTTTTTTTTTTCAATCCAATTTTAATTGTTTTTCGTGTGTTCAAGTTCCAAAGTTGCGGTTTAAACTACAATTTGAATTTGTGATTTTAGATGATCCTGAAAGCAGTTAAGCCGACAGGTCACCGGAAATGGCCTCGCAATGGCCGAGCTTAAAATATTTTTTTCCAAAAATTTCAGAATTTCTTTGTTAATAAGTAGTGTAGATTTGGCACAATTAAAAATTCGAACAAAATATTAAATTTTTTATAAGAGAAACGGATTTTTGAAAAAAGTCTGTTTTTTACCAGAGAAAACTCAAGTAACAACTTCAGGGATATTGCACCGTTAAATGCGACGAAGCGCTTTATTGGAGCGTTGCAGAAAATATTTAAAATCACAAAACAGAAATCTCGTAGGAGATGCTGCATAAATTTGTCAGGAATCGTTACGCTGTCGAGTAGACGCTTTCGTTTAAATATATTTAGTTAAAAATCTTATTAACGAAAATAAATTTAAATAACATCATGCATCACTCATACTGCAAAAATTAATTTCTAATATACCTTTTAAATTATTATTTTTAACACGTGGCAATCTTTTTTATTTTAAACGATCTGGAACATTTCGATTTACATACGGCTACAACAAAAATTAATTTATGATACATCTTTTTAAATTTTAATTCTTAACATATGGCAACATTTCAAAAAACAAAAATGTAATTGGAAAATTTTTGGAGCCTTTCAATTTGTGTATTTATAATGCAATAATTAATTTCCGATACAACTTTTTAAATTATTATTTTTAACATGTGGCAACCTTTCGCAAAATTTTTTTTAAAGAGTGAACGTTCTGAGACCTATCTATTTGCATAGTTATAATGCAATAATTAATTTTTGATATACATTTTTACATTATTTTTTATTTTTAATGTGACATCCTTTGAGACGCTTTTTTTAATCACAAATGTTCTGAACCTAAAATTAATTTCTCTTATATTTTTTTTACCATGTGGCAACCTTTTACAGAATTTTTTTTAATTGTAAAAGTTCTGCAATCTAAAATTTATTTATGAAAATAATACTTAAATTTTTAACATGTGGCAACCTTTCACACGAACTTTTTAATTGGAAACGTTCTGAAACTTTTCGGTTTGCAGGCTTATAAGTCAATAATTAGTTTTTTAAATTATTTTTTCATACTCCTATTGCAGTAATTCATTTCTTTACTTTTGGAGTTATTTTTTTCTAACTGTTGGCAACCTTTTTCAAATTTTTTTTTTTTTTTTTTTTTTAATTAAACCATTAAACCATTCTGAAACTGTTCTGTATTCATGCTGAGAATGCAATAATACATTTCTTTAATTACTTTTTCAAAAAGTGGCTGGTTGCTATTAAAAAAATATTTTTCAATAAAATCATTTTAATCTTCATACTTTTAATGGCATTATTAATAAACTTTATTTGGCAACGTTTCATAAAAATATTTTTAGGTTATGAGAAAATGAAGATCTTATTTTCACTTAATTTGGTCTATCTGCCAGAGCCTTTAAGAGGTTATACGGGTTTCCTCCGGTAAAAAACAGCTACTTTCTTTTAAATGAAAATAACAGTGAACATTTCGGGACCTGTGACATCTCAAATATCTGTGTAAAGTTTCATGAAGACTGGTTGAGTAGTTCTCAAGAAGTCTGCCAACCTACTTCAAAAACACAGTTTCGAAAAAAAAGCGTTTAAAGACGGCGGACCTAGCCTAGCTATCCTCGAGAGCACAAGTTCTGAAGGCAGTCCCTTCGAAATTATTACTTGGCCCAATTAAAATATTTACGAAAATATTCTGGAGGTGTTGTGGACTTTAATAAGTTTAATAATAATAAAAAAAATGGATTTTTTGAAACCCGAAAACCTTTAAGATAAACTTATGTTTAAAACCTCTGAGAAGCTATAAATAAGAGTTTTCGACCAAAAATACATATTATATGATACAAACATATAATATATTGCGAAACAAATGTTATTCATGTTCGCTTGCGCCTATTTGATTGATCTCTGTGTCCACTCAATCATAAATTCATTAAAAAGTATTGCTTTGAGAAACAAAACTAAACGTACGGCTTTAAATACTTTAAGGCAAAAATCAGAAAACGAAAAAGCAAAACCAAAAATAATATCGTCAAAATAATAATAAATCAATTCCGAAACCCACGCTTACCTACGCAACAACAAAAGCAACAAATGAGCTTAAGCTAAATACATATGTATATTTGTATGGCATATCGTCAGCCGCCTTGTCTAGTTTTATCTGGCGGTCTCAGCATACAGAACAGCTCTCAGCGTTGTTGCTAAATTAAAGAAAAAATCTGTTGCCACGCCATTTAATTTATTGTAGATTTTTGCATATTTTAGACATTCGAAACACATACACACAAGCACAAGACCGCTTGAAAGCTGTAAATACGCACAGCTTACCTATGTATATGACTGTACGACTGTATGTCTGTATGTGGGTATCGCAGACACCTGGTCAACAGTGCGTGGGCAAAGTTTCTGTTTGTACGTTTATATTCCGCATTTGCTTAAGATGTTCTTGGCCACTCGTAGATAAGTAATTGAACTGTAATTGTATCTTAGTATAGAGAAAACTCGTTTTTGAAGAGAAAAAAATCTATTAATTTAGTAGCGCCCAAAATGATAAAATATTATGGCTTAGAAAAAACTTTAGTTTTTGTTGTACCTATTAGTAATATGATATTGCCTAATGGTCAATCAAATGTGTTAAGATAATGGAAGGTCTGAACATATGGCTATTACTTAATGAGAGACATCAAACACAATTCATTTGCTTGTTAACTATAGACCTCACAGTTACGAGCACAGTAGGCTTTAAGGATTTATATGAGTTTCCTCGGTTAAAAACAGTCCGTTTTCAACAAAAAATTAAATATTCATATTTTTTTTTTGTTTTTTTTGTTACATAGCTACACTGTTGTCAAAGAAATTTTAAAAATTTTGGAAAAAAATATTGTAAACCATTGCGGCCATTGGCCATTGCGAAGCCATATGTGGTGATCCCTCGGAAAAAAGATGCCCTCGCTTTGGCACGTTAATTCCTTACAGAATTATCCAAGGTAAAAAAATACGTTTTTTACTAAAAGCCTTAACTCAGAACTTGGACGAAGGAAAGAAACTGAAAATTGGATTTTTGATAGACATTTTTATAAAAAAATTTAAAAAAATTGTTCAAATAGTTCTAAACGAAAAAACCATCCTTCGTCAAAGTCTTCAAGAATTATATCTCAAAGACCTGTGAAAACTTTCATGAATGTCGGCTGGGTAATTTTCGAGAAATCTGTCTATAAAACGGCTTTTAGCATCAGTCAAAGCAATTTTATATGTTTATTAGAAAAACACTCTACATTGTTCTCTGCTTATGAGAACCGAATGCACTTTTGCCTCAGCGCATGATTTTCGAAGGCTTTGCACAGCTATTAACTGATGAGGAATGAGGCACAGAACTACTTATGGCGGTACTACAAGAAATGAAACTCACCACAGAGTCGACATAGCGATCGCCAACTACTTATTGATCGGCTGTCATGCCCCTTATAGATCTACTGGTACTTAGTAATGCCAGTTCGAAGTAAAGTTTACTTTGAGCTGAAGTATTTATCTTTAGGAGCGAATATATCTGTCTCTTGAACTGCAACAGTAGCTATATTCAAGAAAATGTCTTGATTACACTGTTCAGGAAGTATGACAAACTTTCTCTCATGCATCTTCTACATGTGGCATCGTAAATAATGTTTCTAAGGTTCTTTCGGACAATTCACGTAATGCCGCCAATCTTATAATTGATCTTTCTAGTAAGGACTGTTTTAACTTTTTTGCAAGAAAATCAGACAGTAAGGAATATGTTTAAGTTAGGTAGGAGGTTTCGCTCATTTCGAATGAGATATGCGGCCAAATCCAATCAAGAGGAACTCAGTCATAAAAAAATATAATATAGTTGATTTTGAAAAATTTTCGTCTTCGAAATAGGTCCTTTAAAAGAGGTTTTACAGTACTTCGAATTTTTTGAGTGAACTTAAAATTTTTTTTTTTTTTTTGTTATTTTTTGACCTCATCTACCACAATCAGTCGTCACATGTCTATTACGTTTTCGCAATTGGCAAACCTATGTGCGAAAAACGGCAGAAATTTGAAAAATATTGAAAAGCCTTCATGACTAATACGAAGTTATCACGGACAATCAGTGCAATTGGCAACAATCGCCGATCGTACATAACAGTACACCTTTAATTGGCATGCAAATGTAAATAAACTTCGCTTGACACACTTCCGTTCGCACAAATGTTGCATGCCATAAGGGCAGCGTGTTACGCCAGCGGCAATAATAGCAGCCAATCATAGAAGAAATGAAAAAAAAAAAAATAATAAATAACTGAAAAACATAACGGAAAAAACGAATACTTCACGCGAAAATTTATAGCGTGCGAAATATGATGCATTCCGATGCTGCAGCCAAACACACCAACAACAGGCAGCCGCACCACGACGCCAACGTTGCCGTATTGGTCGGCAAAGACAAGATCTGCAAAGGTAGCGGCGGTGGCTGTCACTGTTGCCACTATCTTCATATGTTGGTCGTTGCCATTCATGCAAACACGGCTTGGCCGCTCGGCCACTTGGCCGTTTGTGCGGCTGCGAATATTGCAATTAGTGTTCGATGGCAATTGTTGCTGCTCCTGTTGTTGTTGTGTCTGTGTGCTAGCACCGACAACAGCAAACAAACAGCGAAGTGGCAAGGAGGAAAATAGAAAACACACATGGATAAGGTACACAATAGTAACCGTTACAATAACAGCATCTTACCACACTTTACCGTTTTGTACACAATCGACGAAACGATTTCAATAGTATTTTGTTTCTGTTTTCAGTTTTTGTTTATCTTTTTCACCTGTGATTTCCTTATTCCTTATACTATGCGTACTATTTTGTTGCATTTGTTGTTATTGTTATTTGTTGCGTACTTGTGAAGCCTTCTCCAATTGTGGCAAGGTAAGAGTGTTGCTACACTTGGCGTTCCGATAGGGAGTTTTTAGCCAGCGGCGTTGGAGGAGGGGTTCAGGATGGATCCAAAATCAATTTACAATACACCTCTTTACCTCCTGCAACCCGGGATTGCTGGTTTTTTAGAACTTCAAGGCGTAAAGGAAATATTTGCCGACACCTACTGAGTGCTAAAAGAAGAAATTCACAGTCCATTTACATAAAAACTCTGCGACTTTATCTTTCTATTTTCAGTTTTGGGATAAAGTAACCCCACTCGAGTTGGAATAGGAGCCCCAAAGTGTGTACTGAGACCAACTTTTCAAAAATCCACATGAGAATTAACCTATGTATTGGGTACACTTGAAACAAAGCTCGATACTAATGTCAAAAAAAGAGATGGAACCTGTTTTTTGTAAAGTCTATTAATGTATCAAAGCTCGAAACAACAATTATCTCCGCGAGATTTCTTAAATTAGCAGTCAATAAAAACCTTCAATATGTATTCCAAGAACGTAAGAAATCGCACGGGGTTCTTAGAGTAATATTCCGACTGTTGGGATCTCGCACAGAAGTAGATATACGCAATTATATAGGTTATTTCTTCGTCTATCCGCTGTTAGGAGGCTGATATTTGTTGCTTTCGGTGTGGAGATTTCACAACTCGGTAATGCTATTTGCAGTATGATAATTTTCCCTTATAAACTCTAAACTTTTTGGGGGTTTCCTCAACGCTTTCCAGAACTAATTTGGTGTTTTAACGAAATTGGTAGTATTGCCTGCCTAGACTTAATATGGTTTTCTTCCCCTCTTTTTTACTTGTATGTTAGTTTGGGATAGAAAATTTTAATTCGCTCCAATTCAATACCTTGTAATTACCTTTCTCCAATTTCAACTTTTTACTATAGTAAAGTGTGAGAAGGTTAGAAAATCTCTGATAGAAATATCAGTTAGAGCTTAAACACCAGTTTTGGGAATACTTAGCGCCTTCATCTAGTCATTTATTAAAGTGGACCTGAAAATCCTTCAATATTCTTAGAAGTGCTTGTTTCACTCGCTTACTAGAGTAAAGAATGCCCCGCTAGCAAGTCCCCCACTCAACAATAACTTGACTACCGCACTGCTTTTGGAATTCTACACCAATTGTCACAATGTTGTCAGTGCGAAATGCCTGACTTGCGAATGTGCCGCATATCCATGTATGTAGTTCGGTATGTACATAAGTGCAAGAAATAGCCACTTTTGTCGTTGTTGCTTGCAACAAAAAGAATACAATGTTGCCCAAGGTAAAAACAAATGAAGTATAAAGTTAAAAAAAAGAAGAGTGGCTGAAAGACAAAAAACAACGAACGAAAAATGTGTAAAGAACCAAAACAAATTGCCATTTGCGGAAGGTGTTTGCATTATTGACAGCACAACAAGGCATTGCAACGACGAGTGTGGCATTCATGTCGCTTGTAAGCGAGTGGCAAACGGCAAGTGGCAAGTTGTCGGCAAGTGGGAACACATTGAGTTGTCAGAAGAGCCATATAATGCACGAACGAAGTGTGCGTACAGATGGGTGAAGGGCCTTTTCTGAAGCCGAAAGCAGTACACATATCTATGAATATTTGTAAGTATGTTTGTTAGGCCGCTTTGTTCTCTCTTACAAATTTTTTAAATGAAACGTTCGTTTTCTCGACAAAACATCGTTTAAAATCCGTCGGATTAACGCACGATCTAAGCTGAACTTTGTCAGGTCTTCTGGAAAGGTCAAGTAATTTTTATTTACACAAATAAACGCGTCTTTAGAACCAGTCCAAAGAAGAAACCTCATATATAGTTAGCACAGTCGAACAGCAAGGGTTCAGCTGGATAAGAAGGGGTGTGGACATTTATGATCGCCAAGATCATGACAAGACTCTCACAGTCACTGGTCAAAATTTACTGGCATCACATGCGAGGGTTATGGACATTATTAACTATGATATTAACACATGTAGAAAATGCAGTGAAATAGACATGAGAGGGGCGCTGGAACATTCCCTTGCTTGAGTCCGAAATTATCTAGAACTTGAACTAAATATCTAGGGGTCTAGACGAAGTACAAAAATTAGACATCAAATTTCCTCCTAAGTTTTACCATTTGTGACGAATTTCCATAAGACTTCGATTTGAATTTATGAACGGATTATTAAACAATCCGAGGAGATGAAGTTCGAAAATAAGATGCTTTGATAGATAAACAGCCTCGATATCCTATGCAGAACAACTCTAGCAACTGAGAAGTAAAGTCCTCTATCGACGATCAAAGGTCAAATACTGCAAGTTACTCATCATCCCCGTACTACATGGCGCGAAGGCATGGAAGACGAGTCGGCGTTACGAGTTTTCGAGGGAAAGGTTCTGCAGAGGATTTATGGTCCTTTGAGCATTTGCAAAAGGTGAATGATGGAACGAAGGGCTGAATGAGTTATACGACGATATATACATAGTTTAGCAAATTAAGAGACAGCTGGCTAGGTCATATCGTGTGAATGGATGAAAACTCCCTAGCTCTGAGAGTATTCGACACACTGCCCATCGGCGAAGCAGAGATGTCAATAAAGAAGAAGAAGATAGGCCAACGGATTCAATTCTGTTTGAACCTTGAAGAACAGACTGTCGCACAACTTGTTGCAGATATTTTTACTATAGAAGTTCAAAATTTAAGCTATCCTAGTGGAGCTACTTATGTGTCTTAATCGTTCGAGGTGCTTTTTTTTTTTTTTTTTGGTGTTGAAAAGTTGAAAATGTTGATGAAAAATTATTTGAATGTAATATACGGAAAAATTTGTGACCTCTAACTAAGGGCGCTTAACAAAATCCGCAAATCCGCATAATGAACGCAACCGCAGCACAGTAAAAGTCAAATGTTGCACGCATTCTGGACCACAAGTAGCAAAGATAAAGCGAAGAAAAAAACAAAAAAAAAGAATTGGGTTTAAAAAAACACGATAGAGGGAACTGCAACTAACGCCAAACGAATTGAGAAAGTGGGTGTAGTCAAACGAATCTAGACAGCTAAGTGACGGAGAAATGTGGCCGAAAGACCGAATAGAAATGCACAAAAGCCAACGACTTGACCGGCGCGACACAAAAGTAGTGGGTAGCAGATGTTGAGCCGAACCAAAAAGGAGCGAAGCGCGAACAAACTAGTGTGTAAAGTGGGAGTGGAGTTTAAAGGTGAAGGTAGGCGGCTGGCGACCAAATGCGCTTATCATTGCAGACATTACAGCACGCATGTCGAGCTAGTAGAATCTCACGGCGCACGAACAGTATGCCGCAGATGACCATTTGGGGGCAAATAACCATGACAGCAAGTAAATAGCGCGGAAGCAGGGGCAGTGGAAAAGGAAAACGCAAAAATTTAAAAGAACAAAACTTCCAATAATGCAGAGCTAGAAAGAAACCTACGTTGTTTTAATGCCGTCCAGCATTAGGACAACATTGTACTCTTGGCCGGCTGGCGCGCCAGGCCAATCCAGCTGCTAGAGCAGTCGGAAGACAGACAAAAAGACCGGCGAATACAGAGCAAATAAGCGGTCACAAGAATCACGTTCTTGTCGCTGTTGCAGTCAACTGACAAGATACGCCAGCAATAGCAACAGCAACAATAACAACAACAAGAGGTTAACTGCATTTGTTATGGCACTGCAACAGCAAAGCGACGACTGAAATGACAGCAACGGCAATGGCAGCAGCAACGCCTCCGCCGTGTTTGATTTCGCAATTGTCTGTCAGCTTGTCTGCCCGTCTACAACTGTCCGTCCGCTAGTGTTGCGCATTGCAGTGCCGTAATGCCACTCCAAGCTGAGTCATACTAGAAATTAGCTCACATTTTTCAGCGTAACTTAGAAATTGGAAAATAGCAAAGCAACAACAAAGTGTAGAAATCTTAATAGTTTGAAACCAAATTCAGCCAAAGTGGCTTTAAGTCAGCTTTTTGGCGTCGTGTACAGCCGTTTCGCTTGTTTGGCAAATCGTTAAATTGTTTGGGCCAGAAATAAAGGCGAAAATTGTAAACTATGCTTGCAAAAGCTTAAACGAGTAATTGAGTGCCTCCTTTGTTGTCTAATGGCTGCGATACTTCATGCGCTAATTCAAATGTATATATTTCAGTTTTTGTTAATTTTTTCTAATTTTTTAGACATTAACAAATGTCAAGGCCCCGCTCATGTTTCATTGTAGTCTCCTTTCGGTCTTTATTGATATCAAGTCATTAAAGCGCAAAATTGAAAAAAAAAAAAAATTCTCACCGCTAAAGCTCCACATTAATAATAGAGCTTCGGTAAAGTTCTTACGACTTAAAATGCATAAAAATAAAAAAGGGAGTCGTAAGAGAGAATACCAAAAAATCGTATAAAAGTAAATAAGCAACGAACAAATACCAAAATTAATGCAGCAATTTGTTTTTAGAATTTTCTTCTTATATCTTGCACATTTTATACTCCATTTCTTAGCTAATAAGCGACGTAATTATGCAAAGCATGGACTTGTATTTGGAAAGCAAATTAACTCTGGCTGAGAACTACATCATCTCTAAATCTCAGCATCTCTAAAGCTATCTGCTCCAGTGTTTCATGCCACGGGGCCACCAAAAGCTTGAAGCATTCCTTTGCCAATGCGGCACAAGTTTCCACAAATTCATCATTGTTACCCTGGTGCCTTGTACTTGACATTTCCTGCACTCTTCTAGAACTGTCATATTCATTATGCAATCATACTCCGTCACTGGACTGAGACATGTGAGTAGTCCAACCATATTCTTACAGTCGCTTCTATAGAGAGCCAGTAGAAACTTCGTGTATTTCTAATCCACAGTTTAACACGTGGCCTTTGCAGTTTTGTACTTTAATAGAACGTTCCATCGCGTTCACTTTTCTTTATAAGTTTCTGTTTAGATCGTAGTATAAACAATACTTGGATTTACCACTGTCGGTCTCGTTTCGGTAGGACAGTCTTAGATCACTCTCGGCAATATTGTCCACTATCTCATTACCATCGATGCATTTCTGATCTGGTATCCAGTCTAAGTGAAACCACTTGTTGCTGCCTAAACTCTCCAATGCTTCACTGCTCCTCTGCGTACCAAGACACTTTTGTTCGATATGCGAAACGACGTAATTGCCTTGATTGCTGCTTTTTTGTCCACGTATATGTTACTGCAGTGGTCCGGCAGTTTATGTTTAACTCCGAACAGTATATCCCTCTATCAATTCCTTTTATTATACCCTGAACAGGGTATACATATTAAGTTTGTCACGAAGTTTGTAACACCCAGATGGAAGGGTCGGAGACCCTATAAAGTATATATATATAAATGATCAGTATGTTGAGCTGAGTAGATTTAGCCATGTCCGTCTGTCTGTCCGTCTGTATATATCTGTATATATAAGATATCGTTTTGAAATTTTGCAAACGTCATTTTCTCTTCAAGAAGCTGCTCACTTGGCGGAACTGAGGACATCGGACCGCTATAATAATAGCTGCCTTACAAACTGAATGATCGGAATCAAGTTCTTGTATAGAAAACTTTCACATTTGTCAAGAAATATAAACGAAATTTGATATAGAATATTTTCAAAAACAACAATGTAATCTCCGAAAAAAATGTTCAGGCCGTATTACTATAGCATATAGCTTCCATACAAACTGAACACTTACCAAAAGAAATGCTCCTGTGAAGGGTATATTATCTTCAGTGCAGCCGAAGTTAACGTTTTCATTCATTTTATGCCAAGATCTTAATTAAAAGTGTACAAAATGTAGCTTATACAGGACCTAAGACTATACTGGCAATCTTGCTACGATTCAGGCTTCAGAGCAAAAAAACTCACGGGTCATTCGCCAGTTACCAGTCGAAATGCTCGAACGAGTCATCGAAAAATGGACTCAGCGGGCGGACCATCTGGGACGTAGCTGCGACGAACAATTGAAAGAGATCTTCTTCAAAAAATAAATGCCAAAGAATGTTCTTTTGAATGATCTTAAATCTTCCACACTAAATTTGAAGTTTCTGTGTTTTTTCTTTAAAAAAGTAATTAACCTCGAAATGAATCACAATTCACATATATAATGGTGTACTTAACGTTACAAAGTTGGCATTGATTTCGGCCAATAGCAATTATTCACCACTTAACGGTAAATCAATAAAACTGTCAATTAAAAGATGGGAACATATACAAAACGGTTTCCTATTTAACAACAATAAAAATGAAAAGTTCTCAACAGTTGGCAATGCGTTGCCACTCTGATGGCCATCTACAGAAGAGGTGCAACTGCAGAGTCGGCAATGATCTTCAACATTGGCTCGGCAATCAGCGATCGATCAAAGATCAAAGTAACAACGCTGTGCTATCATTAAATGAGCTGATTGCCAGCTGTAATTGACTGCGCTGTGCCAGTGACGATATGCTGTGCTATGTTGTGTTCTGTTCGTTTGATATGCAGTGTTCTGCTATGTTATTAGAACTATGTCATGGTGTGCTGATATTCTGAGTTCTGTTAAAATGCTTTGCTATGCTATACAATGCGTGCAACATTGCTGCTACTCGAAAAGGCTACCTATTAAATTGCTAGCAGGTAGTTAGTAAGTGTTCCAGCAACATTCTAATAGATGCGCTGCCAGACCAGCACATTTCAAGCAATTAATTAAGCAGTTCATCGCATACATATACATATATTTTTGTATATATAATCAGCAGCATAATAGTTGCTGCTGCAGCCACTCACCTTGCTGTGCATACTTTCTACTACAAAGTACAGAGTTCATTTGCCAGCAGACAATGTTTAATGTTTTCCTCTTCAACTTTTTTCGAGGCGCTTTTTCATTTCACTTATTTTTCATAAACTTCCCACCGCTGTTTAGCGCTCGACAGCGGCATCTTTCAACGCTGAAGTGCCGCAGCGGCGATTTGAAAAATGCGATGGCATACCAACACATAACCACGCGAAGGCAGCAATAACTTCTGCTAAGCGCTGCGACGTGCCGGCAGTGCGCCGTGAGGCAACCAAGTGCACTCTGACACACACACAACCTTGCAGCGATAGAAAAAAGCGCACGAGTTCATGCCACAAGCTACCTGCGCACACACTCATATCTGCTGGTATAAGTTATTGCCGCTGGAAAATGTTAAGTGATTAATAGAATTTCGATTATGTGCTAAAGCTGTGGAATTGAAAGCATTTTTGGGCGTGAAATTTCCAGCGAACAGCGCGCCGTTCAGTGCACTGTTGCAAGTTGCAACAGACCAAAGCGCATAATTATTTATTTAACTGCTGCTTTATGCGGTGAATAATTGCAAAATCAATTATGGCATTCATATTTAATTGCACGCCTAAATTTAACGGTAAATAACGCTGTTGTGCCAAGCTATTAATTTGCAAGCGTGAAATTGTATGAGGAGAATATTAATTGAGAAATGAGAAAAATATGATGAAACTAATTAGAAACTGTAAAGCAGCGGTCAAAGCATGCTTGCCCCACAGGTGACCTAAACACACACAGACACACACACACATACTCGTATGAATATATGGCATACGCTCGGTGAAACATATTTTTGCTGGCGCAGTATGTAAGTTTATGGCAAAAGCAATTAGCTCCACTTAACCTAATCACCTGCTTAGTGGTAAAATGTCAGAGAGAAATATTTGTAGTTTTGCTTTCTGTTCGAAATTCTTCACTTTTGCACCTTTAACCTGCAGCAAAATGCTTTGCAGACATGCAAACATACAAGCACACATGACAGGTGTAGAAAAGCATTCATGTGATTTAACATAGTAACCCAGAAAGACGCGAAAAAAATATGCATACCAAACCGACACACATTAATATATACGTATATATATTTAAATATGGAAAGACTGTAAGGCGCTTGTAGCCAGCTCTCCTCAGCTCGTAACACAAACATATGTATGTATTTAGCTACACGCGGCAATTATGAGCGCCAAGTGAAGCGGAATTGCCACCTATTAGATGTCGAACTTTTTTCAATATTTACCTTTTACGGCAAGTGCCATAGTTTGAGCTCTCATTTGCTGTTTGGAACATGATTAATGATGACATAACCGAGGCAAATTAGCGATTACAGTTCGGCAACTTTTCAATGTAGTGTTAATAGCTTTTGGCGCATAAGAAAGGTGTAAATGTCAGCGAATTAAATAAGTTAGTCATTTATGTCTCTAAATATTTATATATGTTTATAAAAGGTGTTCCATTTCGAGGTTCCCTACTTGTTTAAAGAAAAAACTTCGAAACTTCAAATTTACCGGGGAATGTATATTACTCGTATCATTTTTTCAACTGGCAGGATTGTCTGCATAGACTTTAGACCACAGAAAAAAGTCCCACGCTGACTATCACATGATCTCGGTGGTGAATCGACCGTCCCAAAACGTACAATTATCTGCTCACCGAAGTGTACTCTCTCAATAAATCCATTGATTGATGGGATATGTGGGAAAAGGCGCCGACTTGTTGAAACCAAATGTCGCCGAGATCATGAGCATCAATTTTGGGCAACACATAGCCGGTTATCATAGTGCAATAATGGTCGCCAGTCACGGTTACGTTCTCAAAGGCATCATTTTTATAGAAATATGGCCCGATGATTACAGCAGCCACACCAAACCGTTATTTTTCGTTCCACATGTTAGTCCGAGTTGCTGTGAACGGCGCCAAATCGACTCTCTGCGATCTTCGTCTACACTCTCAGCTACGACTGCTATATTTTCTTCACTACGTGCAACAAAAAAAAAAAAAAAGATTTTGATAACAGTATCTCTACTTGGATCACCCGTTTTATATGCATGAATATTTAATAGCTCCCAATAGACTGGATCAACATTTAGTTGCGATATGCATTTGTCAGCTGTTATTTTAAATGTTGTTGCATAATTGTTTCGGTAACCTTCGAACAGTGGTAGGAAGTGTCAAGCGAGTGTGTTCGTTTCACAGCAGGCTAGGCTTTAGCCGCCGTCGCTATAGCAATTTCGAGTGGTATGCATATAAGGTTCTGGAGTATTTTGCCGCATTCTGAAGGCCGCATTCACATTCCTTAACAGCTGACTGGTGTCGTTGGACACTTCTGTGTCGTCTTCGTCATCGGCCTTGTCGCCTTCAGTTATCTTTATTCTGGCTTCGCGAATACCGAAGTTTATTTTATTAACAGCTTTCGATAGAGCCCATATTGACTCATGGCTTATGCTAGAGACTAGTATTGTAGTAATGTGTTTGAAATGCTCACTGCTTGCCGTATGGTGGTGACGCACGCCTGCAAAATGGGTTGACAGTTGTGTAGAACTGGGGGAAATGTCAAGTCACCAGGTAAACCACGATCTTTTGGCCAAATGTCATTGGTACGACATTGATTTAAGCTCGAAGAGAGTACAGTCAGAAAAGCTCCAAAGAACCTGTTGAAATTCGCATCATTGGCTGAGAACCTAAATAATATCTACTCTTCATGGACTAACTGAAGGCGCTCCGGCTGAGTGCTACGAACCAAAACTGCTCTATGCGAGGTTTATTAGCATACCAGACTAACCTCACTCAAAATAAAAATTCACACGTAGGAATTACTGGATGAAATGCAACTCGATAAATACATACTTATACAACTTTTACAATATCGAAAACGGGTTTGAGTTACTTAACTTGACTATGGACAGCAGCAAGACTTTTTCTATTTATGGCACTTTCGTCCTTATGCTCTTTACAATTCCGTGTCTAACTTTTGACAAAGAAAATTGAAAAAATAAAATAAAAAGACTTGAACTCCCTAAAAGTCGCCGGTCAACAACGAGTTCGTACAATCACAACTTTCCAATTGACCATAAAGCATTCACCGAAAATTCGAAGACAACCAATAACCCACCAGCGAATGTTGCTCCTCAATGCAATTTTACATGACGAAAACAACAACAATGGGAAACCCCAAAAATGGTAAAGACACACATATTTGCAGAGGTACTTGCAAACAGATGCGTAGAGGTAATTGAATGTTGGGGCATGCGAAAAACAAAATTTTTGCCAAGATTTCTTCCGTTAACCAGGAGCAGCGGCGTTGCCAGATTTGGTCAAGAGCGCGCAAGTTGGTCCACTTGCAGCCACAGATGCGGACGTGTGTAGAATTATGCATATGCTAAGTATGTGTGGCTGTGTGTGTGAGCATTTTTGCGGTCCAGCGGCGAAAGAGTAACGGTAGTTAAATTTAATGGCCAATCGTAAATCAAGATTACCTTTGCTGTGAAATGTGAATGTTGTTACCTAATAAACAACAACGGGCCAATAAAATAAAAGCAACAAACAAAAATAAAAACAACAAAACATAGCACTAACGACATTTAAAATTATAAAAATAAACGAAGAGTTCTGCAGAAAATGCCAAAGTAACAACAACAACAACATGCTGATGTGAACGCAAATATTTTGTTTGTTTTAGAAGCGTGGCTGAATAAAACAGAAAAAAGAGAAAAATTTCAAAAATAATAGAAATAAATTTTCAGGACCGTTGAGTTACTATTTTTCACAGCAAAAACAAAAATAAATGTACCACCACAAAATTACACACACACACACACGCTCGCTCAGCAGAAAATTAAGAACTCAAGCAACTTGTGTGCCGAAAAAGATAAGAAGAAGAAGCATAAACAAGCGCGCAGCTTCTTCCCGGCAACCACATGGAGCTGCCACCACCAACAGCAATAACAAAAACAACACGCAAGCAACTACAAACGGATGAGCGGTCGACCAAAGAAGAGTACCGCTATAAAAAATGAAGCGTTCACGTGTTGAATAAACAAGAAAAACAAAAACAACAACAACATCAACAATACAAGCTTTGACCAAAAAATTCATTACATCCAACATTTTGCTTACACATACTGACATGCGAAGCGTGAAGAAAGCGTTCACCTAGATTGCAAAACGAAGCGCAGCCGACCCGAATAAACAAAACGCACACACATCGGTTGAATAGGTGTGCATATGTACCGTCGATTATACAACAGCGGAGAAAAGCCCGCACAAACTAATGTCATAGATGTTAGAATGTGAAGTTAGCCAAGATCATTTGAGTCAAAGAACAAGCAAAACAACAACATAACAACACAAACTGAAAACGAATTATAAAAACAAACATTCTAAATTACAATGAAAGAATTCTGAAGAGAAAGGCCGAATAATTTGTTTCCATCGTCCAGCATCCAGGTTTTACAGTGTCTCAAATAAATAAATGTGAAAAAGTCTAAAAGGGTTTGCAATACATACATACCTAGGTGCATACATATTTTCCAACTTCTGTTAGAGAATCGGATGTCTGATAAGTTTTTATCAACACTCGCTTCCACAAAAATCATACGAATGTTGCATAAAACAAGCTCGTTTTCCTCGCCAGTTAATAAACGACTGTATTTCCGACAGCCAGTGGCTCCCGGGTCCATGAACTGCTCGGAGTGGATTTATAATTTGTGAGCTACTTCTTTTGGAGGACCAGTTTCAAAAGCTGTAAGACACTTCTGAGAGTTTTGTTACGAATTAACTAATCACTATCTAAGCAGCCTAAAAAAAATTAAGGTATCCACCTCGAAGCCTTCGACCTTATTTTTATTAGAGTGGATCTTAGACCAGCAAAGCTATTCACCATAGAACAAGTAATAATCACTTGAATCACTTATAAAAGGTAAGAACCCCCAAACCAAATTCCTTAATTTTTGACGAGTCACTATCGATGTGGCCTGGCGTTGCCCTGATGGAACACATCCCCCTTTTTTTATACTCTCGCAATAAAGTTGCTAAAGAGAGTATTGTAGTTTTGTTCACATAACGGTTGTTTGTAAAAACAAAGTGATCAGGGTGACGAGTAGAGTTGAAATCCGGATGTCTGTCTGTCCGTCCGTCCGTCTGTCCGTCCGTCCCTGCAACTTGAGTAAAAATTGAGATATCATGATGAAACTTGGTACACGTATTTCTTGGCTCCATAAGAAGGTTAAGTTCGAAGATGGGCAAAATCGGCCCACTGCCACGCCCACAAAATGGCGGAAACCGGAAACCTATAAAGTGTCATACCTAAGCCATAAATAAAGATATTAAAGTGAAATTCAGCACAAAGGATCGAATTATTGAGGGGCATATTTGGATGTAATTTTTTTGGAAAAGTGGGCGTGGCCCCGCCCCCTACTAACTTTTTTGTACATATCTCGAAAACTACTATAGCTATGTCAACCAAACTGTATTGAGTCGTTTCTTTTAGGCATTTCCATATACAGTCAAAAATGGAAGAAGTCGGACAATAACCACGCCCACCTCCCATACAAAGGTTATGTTGAAAATCACAAAAGTGCGTTAACCGACTAACAAAAAACGTCATAAACACTAARTTTTATGGAAGAAATGTCAGAAGGAAGCTGCATCCAGGCTTTTTTTTTTTAAAAGGGGGTGGCGTCGCCCACTTATGGACCAAAAACAATGGACCACCATGAAATCTCGATTATCACTTTATCATGCGAGAGTATAAAATGTTCGGTGACACCCAAACTTAGCCCTTCCTTACTTGTTAAAAGTATATATCGGCCAATCGCCAGGGTCTCTGAATGCAAAATCGATAATAAGAAAAAATTTAGCCCATGAAGTGAACGAAAGGCGGAAATAAGACTTTAAAATGCCATGAAAATTAAGACGATATGGTTTTCGCCCAAATTGAGTAATCGTTGTGAATAAAAATATTCTGAACAGGAAAGTGAGTTCTTAGTTTAGCAAACAGTTTCGTAATGAGGTTGTTTTACACAATCTTAACACAACTCCCAGAGTAGAGTAACTTCATTTTTCCATAATTTTACAAAAAAAAAAATCTATTTATTTCTTTAACCAAGAAATCATCAGTCATTCTACACGCACTAGCCACTGTTTAGCATATACCATCATATGATCGCCTAGTGATGCCACTTCACATTCTCATTCACATTCCCATACTCGAAGCGCATAATTTAATCTCTTCATTGAAGCAACCGGCGCGTCGTGTGAATGAAGCGTTAAAATAACTTCACCTAATTTTCCTCACTCTACACGGCACAATGGCGCGAATTCAAAGCGATTCTTCAGCTTCACCTACTGCGGATTTTCTTTTCTCCACACTTCATCACATATTACCTTTAGTTTTGTTACAAGCGCACTTATCTTTATATCTGACGCTTCTTCGCGCTTTCTTTCTTTTTCTGGCCAGACTTTTTTTTTTTTTCTTTTTTTATTTGTTGTTTGCAGCTCGCCTTCAATTTTATTTAAATAAGCAACTATAGTTGATCGTGCGCCAACGAACTCAGTGTAGCCAGTCGGCTACAAAGCTGATCGCATGCTGGCGGTTAAATATTAGTTGCTTTGTTTGGACGCATTTCGGCAAAGCCCGCGCAGTAAAAATGCATCAAAGAAAAAAATCAAATAAACGGCGCTCGTAAACTGCCTCTTATTCGCTTAATATATTTTTGGTTTATTGCCACTACTTTGTTTAATCAACTTCCAAGAGCCACTTTAGTTTATAGTATTTTATACTAAGTACATTTCGAGCGCACTTTTTACTGCGAACTACTCGCGAATCCAACATCGGCTACTAAAGTCCACAGCAAAGAAGTGGCTTCGTGCGAAAATTGAGCTAATTGATCACTAACTTGAGCGCTCAGCAAAAACTAAAGTTAAACAAAATTATAGCGTTCGCTTTGGTTATCTCGATCACCGCGATGTTGATGATCGCCGCGTTGGCGATCATCACAATACATACGGTACACTTCCGTCCTTGCAACGCAGACGGCGGATCATTCGACATCTGCGGTGCTGGACCTATTTCACGTTTTTCATTGTTAATTTGTTAATTTTTTACTTCGCGGCGATTAAAGTTGGTCGCTTTAATGGCAACTCTAATTTACTGGGGCTGACTTTAGTGCTGTGGGTGCCCCTTGGTGCGCTTTGGGGTTAATTTGAAAATGTTGTGAGTTGTCAATATAAATTTGTCTATTTGTTGGGACAACTAAATTACGCTCGTTAAAAATGCAATTAAATTGCAAAGGGGGAAATGTTGGAAAACTTGCTCAACAAGAAATTACCAAATTAGGATTAACAATTTAAACAATTTCACATTTTCGTTGAATTTGTGAAGTTGCGAGTTCGTAAAGTGCTGCATAATTTAAACTGTTTGGTTTTGGTAACTAAAGATGTGTTTAATTTCTTTTTTTTTAATTTTTTATTTACTATGTCTCTCACAGATTTAATCTTACTTTATATGAATTTGAAATATATTTAAGTCGTAAAGCCAAATAGAGCTTTCTTGATTAGATAGATAGGGCTTCTCTGTCCTCTTATCTTTTACAACTCTTCCTTTAATTAAGTAAAATCAAAACGGCTTGGTAAAACCCTTGGGTTTATCGTTCTATTGTGTTCGCTCAACGAATTTATTTGCTCGATAGACTGAACTCTTCTCCTTGCGAAGGAATCCGGGTCACAAAAGTTCCACAGATACGTGGATAAGTGTCTTAATCTGTGCGGATGATACCGAATCCTCAGCGGCTGTATGTAGAACACTATTTGAATTTGTTTCTTGGGAAAGTAATTAGTTTCTTGAACCGTTTTACCGTTTTGTATTAAAAGCTCTCAGAATCAGCCAGGTCCTGTCGAAAACCCTTTTATCCTACTCATTCATTTTGCAAATACATAGCGAAAAGCCCTTTCGGTCCTATCATATCAGGAGATCGGTTAGCTTAATTCCATTGATGTTCCTATGCATAGGGTTCTATGCTAGTAAGATGTTATTTTCTGTGGCAACCTTGTTAAGGTTTTTCATGCACTCCAGTACCATTGTTGATTTGATTTGAAGGAATGAGATTGGCTGACTATCACTATTACTGAGAATGACAATTCGTTCCCTGTAATGGCATACAGATCAGTTTAAATATACTTAGAATCCTGCCCATAAGCACCGACAGTCTAATACTTCCTAGGGCCAATTCCAACTGCTGTTTTCGAGCCGTGTGTAAACCAGTGCATTGTGCTCCTACAGCGGTACTCTTCGAGCATGTAGTCTCCCACTTAATTTTATTTCTCTTTTCAAATAAAATGCTCTTGACAATGTCGTCACAAGGAAAGAGTTCCAATGTTAGACTTTCGCTTAGTTTTGGAAAGCCACCAATACAGAAGAACTGACAGAAATTAGTGGATAGGAAGGAGAGAATGTAGTAAAATTTTAGAAGTCATCAAAGGAAACTTACTCCAGAGACCTCACTTTTAGAAATATGGTCAAGCGGAATTAGAAAAACTCAGAGCATGTACCGTTGAGAATGAAAATTTTGAATATTATGTCCAGTCTTTAGCCGTTTGAAACAGAATATCTTCACAGCATCTCTTTAGTTAAAAAACAAGTATATTGAGCAGCTATGTTAAGGAAAACTTAGGAATTTCGTACGACACAATAAAATGCTTTTTAGTTAGGCTCTGTTGGGAGCACAATGGATCTAATGAAGTCCGGATGATTTTGAAAATTTGTTCTTGTCTTCTTGAACCAAGTGATGTTCGTATTTACAGCTTTTATATCAGGCCATTTGAGGTTCACTCTCTGTATCAGCTGAAATCTCAGTATAGTTACAAACGTAATAAAAGTGTCAACCTTACTAACGCTGAGATTAAACCGGGAACTCGGTTTTCGAAACTATAAATAATGCTTAGTAAAAATTTTAATCCAATTAACCAACGTTGGTCAAGGTCTGGTGGCGATACACGCCCGTAAGATGGGGTTGACAGATCGAGAAGATTAAAGGAAATCTGAAAAGCAACAAAACTGTGGTCCCACGGTATGATACACTGGGGGAGGTATCGATAGTGAGGCCGCATAGTCTGTTAAAATTTGCGTCAAGCGAAGGCATCCTAAACGATGACTACTCCTCTTGGACTTGGCAAGTGAACTCCAACTGGTAGCGCAAATGACCAAACTGGTCTATGTGGGGCTTCTTGACCCAACAGATGAGTCTAACCTGTCCAACTTTGATATAATCCGAAAGAGATTATCAAACTATCGACGCAAGGTTCCTTACAAACCGGTCCAGACAATCACTTTAGCTCAACTGTATTAAAAAGATATTATGTAAGAATTTGTAACAAATCAGGTCTATGACAATCCATAAATTAACACCCTGGTAATATTAAATTTATATAATTAATGCGACTAATTAACAGCAGCAATGGGACGTGCTCGACGCTATCAACGACCATCAGCAACAAAAACACAAAAAGAAAAGTAATCCAGTCCGGAAAAGAAACGGCGAAAGAAGCCACTCATTACACCCAATAGGCATAACTAAATATATTAGAAGCGTGTTTTATCTGTGCAACTGTCAACGCAGGCGATAAATTCAGCACTCCTGTTTGGCTGCTTTCAACACGAGCAGTTAGAATGCAAGCAGCGACGAGTAATTGAATATACGGGGTCCAGTCGAGCTGAAATCTCCCAGGTGCTGCTACGAAGCAGCGTTGGTAGAAAGTTGTAGTTGCAGTTGTCTGTGGCAAAGTTGATCTTACATCATAGTAGCAGTCACTTGCCACAAGCTGATGCTACAGCAGCAACGAAGTGAATCATCTGCCACATGAGGATGGGAGAAGAAGAAAATATGGCTTGCGACCCTGCAAGCTCAATGATCACGCGGCGAAAGGCGTACACAACTAACGAGCTGGCAACTTGCAGCTATCTAACAGCATTTGTTGCATGCCGCTTTATTGTTATTGTTTTAGGAGCAGTGAATTGTACCAGTTTGCCACAATTGTATCATTTCGCCTCTACGCTGACTCAATTCTAACTGCTATCCATTTTTGTGCACGCCGTTTTGCAATGCAACATGCCGTTGAGGCATACAACAGTTACGTTGCAACTGTTGTTACATGCACCGACATGCACACAGCGCTTCCAACTGACAAGTGAATTCGCTACTTTCATCATATACCAACACCAAACAAACGGATGAAATGAGGTGAAGCAGAGATATGGAGAGCCACCAAAGTTGTTGCAAGAACCTAACCTCAACCCGTCACGCGCCACCTTCCGACAGCCAGCCAGACCGCTTACCCAACCAGCCGTCCGAGTCACTCAGCATCAATTGGAGCAGTGCCTGCCACCGTTTTGGCCCCGTTTGCGCGCGCGTTACTACGCGATGCACGCTTTCAGATAGCGACAACGCCGCATCTTTGCCACAGAACTGGAATTGGAACTAGAGCACTTGAGTCAGTTTCGAGTGTGTTGTGGCTGGCGTAACTGCAAAGTAACGTTGAGTAAACGCTCTTCTGTGGCAGAAGAGTCCCCTACATCTTTGTCCGCCACTTCCTTCAAAGTACTGTTATGTTGGCGACTGCGACAAATTTAATCAAACACTTTTCGATAGGCGACGCGGCAACTCGTTTTGCTGCGGTTCCGTTTGGCTTTGCCTTAATTAAACCATAAATATATAAATTATGCCGTGATCGCGCGCATTGCATCACAAGCAATCCAACGCCCAAACCCGGCCGAGCGCGGTCCATATCAAGTCAGCCCATAGTCAACCGCACAAATATCTTCTGCCATTCTAAGTCAAGAATGTCGCCGCTGGTCGCAGTGAAATGCCACCATTTATAGGTTTATCTGTCACCGGTTGTGAGCGGTTTTCATAACACCATTGCTAAGCTATGTTGGTGCCATGCTATGCGATGATACGGTGATGCTAGGTGCGCATCCATGTGCACTGGTGTTTAGGCGCAGCGATCGGCCATCGACGGGAAGTCAAATGATTGTGTAATACATAAATAAACGTAACGGTGTATGAATGAAAGAGAAGGTAGGCTGACAAGCTATTAGGAAAGATTAATGAACACAGACGGAAGCGGCGAGTGATGAACGTTGGGTGAATAGCTCAGTCATATGAATGGTGTGTAGATTGATGAGTGAACTGTGAGATGTATCCACGGTTGTAAATAGTAAATTTCATATGTATGTTTTTATCAACTACAAGTTTGAGAATATGTTTTCCACCAACTGTTAGATCATCGCTGTGCAAAAATTGTCTTATGTTGATTATATTATATTGAAGGGATCCTGATTTCGGAAAAAAGTTTTATTATTGCGACTAAAAATTATACAAAAACTATACAATGAACCGGTTTGAACCTCTGAAACAAACCTTCCATCGGCTGCGGTATTCGCCGTGGCCAACGCGCAAAGGAGCATAATTATTCAGCAGAACCTTTCTCTCGGAAACTCGTAACGTCGACTCAACAGATGTTTTCATTCTCCATGGAATAGTGACGGAATACTGATAAAGTTTTGTCTTTATTCGTCGAAAGAGGACTTTACTTCTCAATTATCAATACACTACGATATTCAAAATTGGGAAAATAGTAGCACGATGGTTATGTTTTCGCCATTGAAATTGTAGTCCGAGTTGAGTTTCAAACAAACTCCATTTATTGCTGATTATCCAGATTTCTTTTTTAGGAATCAGAATATGTTGAATAATGTTCTACAGGGTTCGCGATCTTCTTTTTCCTTTTGTACAATTGTGGTAACATTTGGATGAACAAGTGAGTGGGATATGTATCTTCATCATGCTGTTCATGAACGACTTAAATAAGCTGGTTGAGACTGTGCGCGAGAATGTTGCCGGGGACTCACAGGAATATTGCCATTCCTTCGGCACTCTTTGATAATCATTTAAATATACTCCCCAACAAATGCATTACGACGAAATATTTGACCGACCGTCTACGTCGCTTTGAAAAGGGAACGTCGCCGTTTTCCGTAATTTTTCGAGTTCACTTCACGTCATATGGTAGCGTTATTCGAAGTAACGAAATTAACAAATTTGTGGAATTGAATTGTGGATTATAAAGCAACTATTTGAATAAAATAGAAATGGGCCACGTTTTATGAAACAAAATAAAACAGTTGAGGGAAATTCATACCGTTGTATGTTAACTCTTTATGTCTGTTTTGTAAAATGGCTGAAGAGTTAAAAAAAAACTTTGATAGTTCGATTTACTTCTTTCGTAAATAATCTTGACTTTTTGATTTTTGTTTGGAAACCAAATATACGCCTATGATCTAGAAAGGTTCAAGTTCAAGGCAAACAAACATTCATACTCAGATTATTTCTATGCTTCAAAAGATGCCTGAAAAATAATGAAAACCTCTGAGAAAAAAAGGATGTGTTCAAAAATTTTCCAAAATCCATAAATAATTTTGTCTCAAATGCTATCGAAACTACCACTGACAGGTCCATTTTAAAAATATCAAGAAACGGCAGATGCTCATAGACAAGTTTCATGAAAAATTTAAATCTGTCGCTGAGAAAGCTGATAGCGTTTTCTTCTCTCACAAAAATGTTCCATTTATTTTGCCTAGGCTGTCAAAGTTGCGTGTTCTCTTCTCAAAATGTTGTGTTCTTACCTGCAACATTTTCGGCACAAGATGTTTATTTTTGGATAGTTATATTTTTCATAAAGTTTTTATACTAATTTTATTACATAAAAAATTTTTTTCAAGTTTAATTCTTTTCACATGTAGTTAAAAATTTATATAATGTTGACATATGATGATACTCATCTGGGTAATTAAACGCTTTTTTTAATGAGCTTGGCGCTTTTCGTTCCTTAAAAGCTAACACTTCGTTACTTCTTCGTAAATTTTTGACCAAAAACAAAACTGCAACGATACCCCAATGTGCATAATCGTCAGATATTACTCCTTACCGATTTCACCGGGACTGATGTAGCTAAAGGTTATCGCAAAATTTAGTTTGAGAAGTATGTAGAGAAATGAAAGATGCCCTCTCATAATTGAGGATGGTGACTATTTTGAAGAAGATACCACAATGTAGACGAATAAATAAAACTTTTGCAGTTATTTTTTGAATACATTTGCAATTTTTCAATGGATCACAACAGATTTTTCGAATTCTCTTCTACATTTCTTGGTTTGCATACATCAACTCAAATATATTTGTATTTTTAATGTCAATTGTCCACAGCGAGGAAAAATATTTTCTCAGATTTCGTTTGTAACACATCACTTGTTCGAAAATAGTTAAGCCGGCTGCCATTAAATAATCTCCGAACTCCGAAATTGGAAAAACGGTTATATATCGTATGCAAATGGAAAAAAAAGTCTTTTAATTTAACTGCTAAGCAAGAGCAAACGACAAATACACGGGGTGTTCCAAAGTAAACAGGATTTCAAAAAAATAAAAAAGAAAAACATTTCTATCTAAAATTTGTTTATTTTATTCAAAATATTCTCCTTCTGCTTCAATGCAGATTTTTGCACGGTCCAAAACGAGTGTTTTACCTCGTTGACCGGTATGGCCGCCGGTTGCCGGTTCAAGCCGCTTTCGTTTCATGGGCAACGGCATTTTTCCGAAAAGGAAGAAATCGCACGGTGCCATATCAGGCGAATGCGGGTAGTGGTTAATGGCTACAATGTGATTTTTGGTGAAATAATCGTCCTCAGTCCATCAGTCAATTTGTGCGGAACAAACCGAGTTTCGATGGAATTTCCGGTGGCACGGATTGTGACTGGCCCACATGTTGATCGTCTCATATGTCCTCAGACCACTTTGAAAACATTGAAACCACTAGGGCACTCTACTAAGGGATTCATCGCCATAAACTTGTTTCATCAATTGAAACGTTTCGGTAAAAGTTTAAGCAATTTTAAAACAGAATTTAATGTTGGCTCTTTGTTCGAAGCTCATCTTCGCAGCGATAACACAAACATACTGACACTTAGAACGCAATAACTTCACTTACAATCGATGTTGATTAAATGACATGAAATTAGCGCTGGAAAATCGATAAAGAAAGCAGATTCTAACGCATCAGTCGACATATAGATGGGGGGCTAGTTTCAAACAGTTCTGTTTACTTTGGAACTCACCTTGCAGTACATCAAAAACTAGAAGAAACATGGTTTTCAATATGTGCACTTCCTGTGATGGAGAAGCATTTAGAAAGTCCAGCAACTAAAACAATAACAATAACAATGGTAAACCAAAGCAGATGTGTTAGCATCATTGCAAGTAACATAGAGTTTTATGCACTGAAAAACAGACCAAAACAACACAGTCAGTCGGTGCAAAGCTGCTGATGATACGCCATCTTCATTGCAGCATTGCCAATGCAAGGCGAATGGAACATTTTTAATTAAGTCGTCAATTTCCGCTTCATCATATGCATAATTAAGCCAAGGCGAATGCTGATGAACCATGTAAAGACAAATAGAAAACCGAAGAATGGAGTTAAAAAACTGACAATAAACACACCTTATTATTGCAGATATGTAACCAGCTACCAATTTCTCTATATTTATATTTGTATGTGTGTGCGCATATGTTTATAAACATGTTGCAGCTGAAAGTTTGCATGCTGGCGCATAAAAGCCATGGATCTCTCAAGTCCATGCGCAGACACTTAAGTAAATGTTCTGATTTCCCAGCAAAAAAAAACAAAAAATGCTGAGAGCTAGTGACAGCCGCAGCAGCAACAAGAGTAGCAGGCTGTGTGAAGTTATATGAAGCTACACACAAACATACAAAGCGAAGAATGATATTTGCGGCGGCAGAGCCTCTTTGCGTCTCCGAAAACCACTTGAAGCATGATACCGCGCTTTCGCGTAGCTACAAGCCAAATAATCAAGCTGCCAACGTAGCTGTCGACAGAAGTTAGGTAAATATGTGGGTTTATTTGTGTTTATGTGAGGCTCGTCGACATTTCCACCAACATTGAAATGAAATATTCTAATGAGCACTTACCCGTTTAATATACTGTGTGGGTAACGTTATACTGTAATAATGTTGCTGCCGCAACGCTATCTAATAAGAGCAATAACAACGCGCTGCAGCGCAACAACAAACATAATGCTTAGCAACAAAGTTAAGGTGATGGCGATGAAGCAACACTAAGCTACCCAAGTAAATTGGTGATGCTGCGCGAAGGTGAAGGAGCCTGTGTGGCTGTGTATGTATGTAAATACGAATATCATTGCCCTATAATGAAATTAACCCATTCCGTACTTTGTAGATTTGTTTATCTTTTGAAGTTGGGTAGGTGTAAACTGAAAGTTTAGTACTCCTCAGGAAGGCTAATAAAGCTTATACTTAGACGTATGAGGAATTACTATATGTCGACGCTCTAACTAGAATTTCATCTACTATCAGTACATGCGTACCTATCACAAGGAACATAAAAAAAGTTACCTCAGTGAGAGATCATTGACAGTACCTAGCCTAACTCGTTTCCGACTTCTATTTCAAACATAATATAGTCTATTATACGTTTAAGTTTGAGAAAGTTTCTTGTGACCCACTCACATATTTATAGAGAAATTGCTTAAAACCACCACACTTCTTCAAAGCCAAACGCTCCGTACAGTTTTCCTCACGGATGTTTTTTTTTTAAATGTTTCCTTTGGCCGACCTTCTTGAAAATCGTTGAATAAAATCTGTGCAATTTTGAAAGTGTTCCGTAATAGTTTAAGATTTTCTTGTCTTAAATACCACACAACAAACTCGCATTTATACGAGACGAGCGCTCATCAATGAATCTCTAAAATGAAGACTATCGGATCTATTAAAAAATTCTAAGATATCTCATCTTTTCAAGCGAATCTTCTTCATAATACATATTCAAAACGGGCTCAAAACTTTGCAATCGAAATATTCATTCTATCAGCATAATCTATAGTTTCCTACAAATTACGCTCGATTTTACATAAATTACATAGTTTACCAATCGAAAGAAAGGTTCGGCGTTAGAAATGCTCTCGTTACGTAGTAAACGCTTATGTTGTGTAAAGCCTGCAGCGAAATTTCTTTCTACTGGTCTAATATTACATTTATTTGGAATTTTTTGGTGCCGTGCCGCAAAGGTCGACTTTCAGAGTGTTCCAGTTTTTCTGAAGATTAAAGTTCAACCCTTCCAGTGAAGCGATAGAATATCTTAAAAGCAGTCAAGAGCGACTTCGAACAGCGAATATACTACTGCGGGCAAAAGCTAGTAAGACTTTTTGAATTATATTTCGCCCGAAATTCCATTCGTCGAAATATCTGTTTTTGCAGGCTGATATGACTGTCGGTGATATCTGTGACAAATATAATTAAAATAATCTTAGTTTATGCTTGTCTTTCAATTGAAGCCATTAAAAGTGATTCGCTACGCGCATTGAAGGCTATTCCGGAAATTGAATTTAACAACTGTTTGGAGGATTGCAAAAAATGTTGGCACAAGTGTCTTGGCATAAAAGGAAACTACTTTGAACGGGACGACTTCGATTTTGAAGAATAAATTAAGAATTTTAAAATCATGAACAAAGTCTTACTAATTTTTCGCCAACAGTATTTATGCTTTCCATTTTACAACGAAGCTACAAAAAAGCAAGAAAGTTTGCAATAAACGCTAAAACTTTTCGACACTAGATGTGTAGCGCTAAGAATATGTATTAGAAAGCAATACAAAATGTGTTCGCCAATTATTTAATGCTCAGATGTGGGTGCTGTGTGTTTAGCACTCTGTCGTTGTGAATACTAATGATGTCAAATTTGTCATGCGCAAATAAAAACTTCTAAGTTTTTGATGAAACTATAATTACATTTATAACTATCCCTTGACGTCTCATTCATTGACCTTTACAAAGGTATCAACTTACTTTAATAACATGTAATATTATGCCATATATAGAAAGCTTTGACCCATGAAAATTATAATCGGTGTGAGAAATTGCAACTCTATAATTAATGTATAACATTATATTATGTATATATTAATCAATCAGTTATTAAATTACATACATTGGATTAAAACATATTATAAAACATAAGTTCCTAGGTAATTTCATTACTAATTCGGAACTTTATTAAAACTTCAAATAAATATGTGGATGATTGATGATAAAAAAATCGAAAATTATTATTAGGTCGCACTATACCTAACAAAGAAATTCAAAATCTCATTCAAGTATTCGTCATGAAAAGAATTAAATTCTATAAGAAGTTTTTTGCCAGCGATGTATGTCTTCATAAATTTCAAAAGTGTCATGCCTTATTTCAATCACAGAGAAAAAATTATATTCGTGAGCGTAATGAGTGGAGCAGTTCAAAATTAAGCTACAATATTTTGTCGCCAAATTTCACCCCTTTGATTCAATCAATGCATAAAGTTACATTATCGAAAGTCTATGTTGGCAGCAATTTTTATACTTTCGCAACAAAGTTGCTAAAGAGAGTATTATAGTTTTGTTCACATAATGTTTGTTTGTAAGTCCTTAAACTGAAAGGGTCAGATATAGGGTTATATATACCAAGTGATCAGGGTGACGACTAGAGTTGAAATCCGGATGTCTGTCTGTCCGTCCGACCAAAAACCATATCTCAGGAACTACTCGATAGATTTCAATGAAATTCGGTACATAATATTTTCTTAGCACCCTGATGACATGTAATATGGGTTGAATTCCATCTGATGCCTTCTCTGTATAATATATCCATTAGGAAAGAATGATGATAGCGGAATAAAACTTTACACAAATACGGTATTTGATGCGAGAGTATAAAATGTTCGGTGACACCCGAACTTAGCCCTTCCTTACTAGTCTTAATTGCGATTGTTCGAATCAATGCAAAAATAAAATTGAGATATTGCTCTTCGATTTTTGTATAGGGCTTGGAATAGGTTGGAGCAAGAGACTTTGGTGAAATGCTGGTGAACCCGAGAAACGAAGCGGTTATAAATTTTCGACAAAGCTATACAAAGGGTCACTGCTGAAAGAGTTAGCACGAGGGAAATGAATGTGCTGCAAATATTGCGCGAAAAGCCTGTATTGAATTCGGTTGTAAATAAGAAATAGCAAACAAAAATCACTGCTTTTGTTTAACAATTGGAACACTCGGTTCTTCTATGCTTTATGAAAATAAACTGTACAAATGTTTGCATAAACTGGTCATGAGTCATTAAACAGCAAACCAACTAGTTGTAATATTTGGAATTTGGCAAGAAAAATGTATGAAATTATGAAAACTGATAAAACAAATAAATAAATTAAAATACAAAATATTCGAAGACTGCAGCAAGTATGGCTTTCATTAGGTCGAGTTTTCACGAGTGCAAACGATTTGATTTAACAGTGAATCTGTCCAAAGAAACACTGTGATGAATGCCACTGATGACCAACACAAAGTTCTGTCAATATTTTTTTTTTTTTTTTTTTTTTTTTTGTTTGGAAAATACTCGTTATTAAAGAATTTATCTTTCTGATGTTAGAGAAATGTTGCGTTAACGTGTAAATAAAGCCTTTGATTTTAGAAAAATGTTTTCTCTCAAAAATTCATAAAATGACCTGTTCATTGATAAAAAATTGTATTTTCTTATGTATATTGCTTTTAAGTAATTATTTCTATGTGTTCAATGCAAAAGGTCAACTGCTGGTCTTTATTGAGGTTGCAGAGCGTCGACTTAACTCCGTCATAAAAGGAGTTTTTGGTATTTAACTGCACGAAATAAGCGCTCAAAAGGAATTCATAAAATATATTTACTTAGCATAAAAGCGAAAGTGTTGTTGTCAATTCCACAATTTCATTTCGCGCTGCCTTTCTTGAAACTCATAATAAACAATTTAAACCTGCTAGACCACTCTAAATTTTTTTGAGGACTTCGTCGGATGTGAGATAAGTGTGCTCGAGATTGATTTCGGGCTGTCATTATACCATTAGATAGCTGTCCCTCAGTAGTAAGTCGAGCACGGAACCAACCACTCCGCCTTACTGCCGAGGGTAACTTTAAATTTCTTACTGTAGTTTACCCTCTTTGTAAGATCGTCTCTTGGAATAAGGGTCGGTGGTGTATCTTCGCCTAAAGTCTTCATTTATTGCGACGATATTATCTTTCTTTTGCCAAACCCCTTTGCATGGAGCA
This sequence comes from Bactrocera latifrons, assembly GCF_001853355.1. NCBI lineage: Eukaryota > Metazoa > Arthropoda > Insecta > Diptera > Tephritidae > Bactrocera > Bactrocera latifrons. Next base: position 171,119 of record NW_017535452.1, read on the forward strand.
CGGTATGTTGGCTGTTGGATCACTAGATGCAGCGGTGTGAGTTACAGCATGACTTCAACACGCAGATGAGTCTTTGCAGTTTCGATAGTTGAAGACCGACCGAAGACTACGTTGCCTTCGATGTCCAAGCCACCGCTCCATAAGTGACAGTTGGCCTTACGACCAGCCAGCCTTGGCGGCTCTAGACAGTGTTAATTCCATACGCCTATTCCACCGTTAAGTTGAGTCTAATGTGAGGCCTGGGATATTGATCTTTACAGATACCTCCAACTTGCTGCCACCAACTGAAGGAGTCCTCAAGCCCAGAAGGGATCTTCGCTTTGTGAAAGGGACGGCAGAGTATAAAGCAGAACCATACATTTATCATACAAAATGCCGCAAGAATCCTGAAGAAAAGCGTGTTGGTCTTTGAAGGAAAAATTCAAACGAAACATTGGAGCTGGGAAATGCTTGGAATCATTGTGAAAATTCATCAGATCAATAAAATCTTCTGATGCCCAAATCGGAGTAGAGAACGCACTGTTTCCCTAACACCCATCTTGATTTCTGAATTTATTAAAGTGTAGAATTGGACGAAACAAAGCATGCTAGACCGGAGGTTGCAGTTATTTCTATTCTACACTAATCGTATATATATATATTTCATTCTACAAAATCTCTAACAATTCTGAGAGGGCCACAGTTGAGCATAACAATCTTGTGAGACGACTAAAAGAAAGCCATTAGATATTATTTTCACTTCCTCTAAAAGCTTTTGGTGCGGTTGGTCGTTGCTATTACCGGTGCTGGCGGATATACGAAATTGCTATTACAGTAAAAGAAGATCAAACGTCTGCAAAAAAAAAAAAAAGGGATAAAATAAAAAACAACAACAACGCTCTTTGAAAGCGCTCACATATTTGCAGAGTATAGTTTTTGCTAAAATATTTTGCCATTTTTTATTTGTTGCCCACATGCAAGAACATTTGTATATATGTGTGTGTATTTGTGGCAGCAATATTGACAATATGACTGGTAACAGCGCGTTGTTGCAACGCTGTGACGCTGAGTTGCTGACAGCACGTTGATGATGTTGGCGACAATTTCGCTTGATTTCAGCGTGTTGTTGTTGTTGCTGTTGCTTTTACGTTGCATAAAAGAGCAATTCGAAGTGCAACATCACAGCAACGGCAATGACAACAAGAACAAATAGCCAACGTACAACACGGAGTCGTCTAAAGTTGATGCTGTTATGTAAGTGGATTGGCGGAAACAACATACAACAACAACAACAACAGAAAACAGAAAGCGAAGAGCTACGCGAATAGAACCGTTGCTGTCACTGACTAGAATACACACATGATTGTTGTTGCATTTGTTGTGTACCCGCTATGGTTATGATTTAATTTTTGCAAAGTTGATGTTATCGTTATCAGTGTGTGTATATGTGTGTGTGTGTGTGTGTCATGGCAATACATGCAACTGTTGCAAGTTGTTATTGTTGTTTGTCACTGCTTTGTGAGCACGTTTTGGCGCTATCATTGTTGCCGGATGTGGTTGCGCGGCTGCGGCGTGGCCCGAGCGATGGTTGTTGCCGCTGCTGTCTTTGTTGTTGCTGTTGTCGTTTGGGCAGCACACTCGCTCTGCCTGCCCAGGTGAGTCTTATGCAAACAAATGCATTCTTCCATTCATACATACATACATACATACATACTTATTAGTTGTTGCATGCCTCACCAACCCCTCACCATTATCAATTACATCACGGTTGCGTTGTATCGCGCAGCGGCGCACGTTGAATGCAGCTAAACAGGAAATGTGGCAACTATTAGTGGCATTTATTTATTCATTAAGTTCAGTTAGACACTGGGAGGAGCACTAATTGCAGCACTTAAGTGTGCAAACACACTGAAATATGCGAGCGTGCACACACACTCACGCGCTTATGTTGGCACTCGCAAATCAACTCTGCTATGCCTTGAAGTCGAGGCTCAACGCCATAAATGTACATACGTGCCGCACGTTCGCGTGGTAATTATGCTTTTCGGCCCGCAGCTTTCGTTCCTGCTGCAGTCGGCCGGTTCTGATTGGCAGCCCACTAAGGGGGAGTGTCAACGAATTAACTCGCTTAAATTAGCTAACTTTTTTGTGATTTAGAACATCCTTTATGGAATCGTGGAATCGTAGATTCGTGGATTTTATTAAGTTGTTGCTGTCGGTTCATTATTTTCCAGTTCCCTGCGGCAATTTTCACTTTTCCGCTGAGTCTGAGCAACATTCGTGAAGAGTGAAAATATTGAAATACTTATAATGCGTAGTCATTCTGAAGTTACCAGCGACTGGTGTAGCCAAGTCAATAAATCGGAGCAACAAAACTCGTAATCAGATGTTTTCTATATTTCCTACATTTTATCTCAACACTTACCAGAAATGAGATCATCTCACTCTGTTTTTTCTGGGAAATTACTTTGGTGAGTGCTGCTAAGTCATTAAAATCAGACAAAATCACGATGCGTTCCGATTCGTAGACCCGACTGGCTCTTGCAATATTTACTGCAATCTTTAAGCACATTCAGAGATTTCTAAAAAATTATACCGAATACAGTAGTTGTTTGGAAATGCCTTTTGGCTTGCTGTTTTAGATCGGATATAAAGCCAACTGTTAAAACTAAAGTTGAGTCTACGGTCATGGATATCTTAAATTTTCTAATCCTCAAAGCATATTGACTCGAGATTACATATCTTCTTTAATCTTCCAATTAGACGATTAATGAGGGTCAATCGTTTTTAGTTACCTGGTCCCCACTTGCCAGCAAAGTCATCTAATGGTAACAATGGGAAACATGCTGGATGGTTGTGGTCGCGCCATAAGGAGAGTTGTGTTAGTTGAATGGGGTTCGATGGGAATGCAAAAAGTTAGTTGAAGGCATTTAGATACTCATTGTATGCTATAGATAAATTTGCTATGTCGGCGCCAATGCAGGGTAAGTAGGAGTTTAACTCGCTATAGTATCCAGAATAAAGTTACGCAAGATTGTAGGGGAAACTCGGGCTCTTCATCAGATATGGGTGTAGGTTTGACTCCAAGTACACTGGGAGGTTGTCATGAAAGTGTTGATATCTTCACTATGAATGGGGGTCAGTGCGTGGCTAAAGTTTGTTGCGATCATATGTAGTCTGATCGGCGTATTGTTCTATGTCATCCACGTAATCAAGAAAAGACCTCTCAAAGAACTTATCTATGAGTTTCTGTGAAAGCATTCCAGCAGAAACTGCTGAAGAAGACTGCATTGCAGAAGCTTCTTAGTTTGCGTTTCCCCAAAAGACAACCAGTTGGCCATATTGGTGTAGCTTAATTGATAACTGGCTGATCGATTGTCCTATATGTTGCCAACAGCGTTTGTTTTTTTTTTTTGTGTTTTTTTTTTTTTTTGTGTAATTTTCTCATGAGCTGCCGACTAGCGTTGTAAAGATTGTGCGACGGTTCTATATTTTGGCAATAATATCGTTCAAATGAGAAGTGAAGGAATACAGGCTATAAAGTCTGTCTGTCTGTGACTGTCGAAATTTTAATGTGATGCTCATTGATATTAAGTCGATGAATATGGTCGCTGTGGATGTAGTGTAGTCAAGCTCCTTGCAAAGAAGGATCAGAGGAACGTCATTTAAGAACTGTTATGAGTTGAATTGTTCACCACTGATACATATTTATATTGAAAATCATAGATCTAATAACTATTCGTCAGTCGAACGGTAAAGAAGAAGAGTAATTCACGAATATTCACTGAGCAGCTCCAAAGCGCCTTCAAAATAGTAGAGCGTAGTTTTCTTAAGTTTCATTATTAAAATGTAAGAAACTCTTCTTAGATAATAATATGTTTTTAGCAAATTTTAATTTTTCTTGGCACACAGCGAGGCGAAACCGGCAAAATATATCTTATCACCAGTTCAAATCTCATTCAGCTCATATTCTAGTTATACAGTTCTCGAACACTACTGATATACACATTTTATTCATATGTATATCGTGGAATATTTTCGAAATTAAACTAAATTTGGATTTTCATTTTATACTGGTTATGAAATAATTATACATATATATGCATATATATCGTCACCTAAAATGCGACATGTCGGAATATCACTTTTCATAAGTTAGAGGCGAAGGAAAAACGATGTAATATTATAGAAATCACTCATATGAAACAAAATTTGAGGTTTGGTTATATATATTGTTTTTGATGATACTCTGTTTCACACTTTAGGTGATATATATACCTACATATACATACAAATATATAAAAAATATATATATCTGAGTCTTATTTGCAAAAAAAAAAAAAAGTTATGTAAATTACAACTTTTGCAGCGAGACTTATTTAGAATTGTAATTATTGTTTGTGCACAAAATAAATCTAAATTGTTTTTAAATGCAATAATATGCACACTGTTACAGATATGTATATATATACCTACATATAAATGTGTTCCAGTAAACTTTATGGCAAAACAAAATACAGTTTATTTGCAAGCGAAAATTTTGCTGTGCAAATGTGTATGCGAGTATCCAGTTTTTTCAGCTTTGAGATGAGATCATGCTGGCATTATATGACAGTCAGTATACATGTATATAATAAATAAGTTACTTTTTTCCACTCATGTTTATATGCATTCGAATATTGTATTAAAATGAGTAAATTGCCGCAATTTTTGCTTTTCACAATAATTCAGCTTATAACCAAACCCGACTATATGGCGAGTGGAACGAACAATTGGTATTAATAAATAGGACACTAAATGCAAAAAAATTTATTTAAAAAATGTATCACTCTATTGACAACGTTACGTTGTTGCTTTAAAATATAAATTTTTACAGGATAAAAGAGTTTAAGAATAGTGGATCAAATTGGGTTTAATATTTTTTTCAATAAACTAGCTGGTTCCGTTGCCAAGTTCATTGTTTTCCGAAGTAAAATCTAAGCCAAAACTCTAAAGTAGGGTATTATAAATACTCTGGTATCTTTATTATATATTTAATATTATGAAATTGCTCAACTGATATAAGTAAATCAGAAGTTTAGTATGTATTTATACCTTAGGTTGATCTGGAATACTTTCTCAACCCTGGGAAATGCAACAGCTGGTGCTAATAAGTAAGCGAAAAGAAGATCCCAACTTGCCATTAGCATACCGTCCACTATGCTATATTAAGTTGGATGACTTTCCCCTAGACAACACGACTTTAAACCCAACTCTAAGAGCCATAAAACACGTCATTGAAAGCGTAGAAGCCGCACAGCGTAGATGGCATAAATATAAAAGAATAGTTGCTGACGACTTTGATGTCCGAAACGCCTAGATGGGTGGATATGACCAACGCTCTTGAAAAAGCTTTCAAATCCCCAACTTCCTCAGAGCTGTGGTGCGGAGCTACCTTAGTAACAGAAAACTACTGTATCGAGCAACAGAGGGATCACGACAAATAGCGGCCACTTCAGGAGCAGCACAAGAATCCATTCTATGCCCGACACAAAAGAAGAGCGAAAAAAAGTTTAATCAGGTCATAATACGGAAGCAAGCATGGTTTGACTCACACAACTTCCAGCTCGCTACGAAAAACAAAAGGTACTACTGCTCACTAATACCTCTCAAGAGAAGTATGCAAACGACTACGGATATTCTTAGGACACAAAAGCAGTAAACTGCTTAGGCGTAAGCCTAAACCCTAGTCTAACCTTCTGCAATCCCTGCGCGCAGCAGGAAAGGCAGCAAAAATCATTTAACGTAGTTGAGCTTGCATAAAATCGTAGAAACATTTTATAAAACCAGCGTTAAATAACAAGATGTACCCAAAGCCATACTATAGCGATTTCAAACACTATCTGTGTTTATATATACGCTGAACAAGGCACATTAAGTTTTCAAGGTAGTTTGTACTACCCAGTACACTTTGGAGACCCTATGGTAAACATACCATATATGTGATTATATATACATATATCTAATCAATAGCAATTCGTTTCTGTCTGTCTGTTCAAGTTGATAAACGCGGGTTAGTCCCTCAGTCCTCTCCTTGAGATATTGATGTCAAATTTTTCACACCCCAATTTTCTTAAGAAGCTTCTCGTTTGACGAAACAGCCAATATCGGGCCACTAGAGCATATAGCTGCCATCCAAACTAACCGTTCAAAATAAAGTTTTTGTATGGACAACTCTTCTATTTGACAAGATAACTATCTTCACGAAGTTTTAAATAAATTATTACTCAAAGCAGGCCTAAAAGCTTCGAAGAAATTCTTCAGATTGAACCATTATAGCATATAGTACGATACAAACCAACCGTTCAAAATCGAGTTCTTCTAACGAATGTTTTGTATTTTGTATTTACATATAATTGCAATATTCATCTGAAATTTTTGCTATTAACACTCAAAAAATTCAGCAAAAACTTAAATTTGCTTATATAATATATTTGACAATAAAACAATAACAATAAATTTGCCGGCAAAAAAGGCAAAATAGCAAAAAGTACATAAATCTGACTTACCATTTTTTCACGCTGATTTATGGCAACATTAATCTTTTAGTTGTTTGTTTGCAATAAATTTTGATCGCAGCACTGTACAGCTAATATTTAAAACCATATGTTTTAAAAACTGTAAATCGTAGTTTTTTATGAAATAATTCCGTTTTTTTTTTTTTTTTTTTTTTTTTTTTTTTTTTTTTTTTTTTTTTTTTTTTTTTTTTTTTTTTTTTTTTTTTTTTTTTTTTTTTTTTTATCAACACTATTTTTGGCTTGAAAATATTCATAAATTTGTTAATACGGCGACACAATTATGATGTTTTTCGGGTTTAAATGCACCTTGCGCGTATTATTTATTATTATTTATTCGTGTTTATTTAATGTAGATACTCTTTGTTAGATTTTTTGTTTTGTCAGCTAATCGCAGACTTTTTCCACTTGAATCGATTTTTAATCGCAAATATTTTTGCTAGAATTTAGTAACTTAATTACGGTTGCGTTCACGGAGTTATTTAATGTATCTGCAAAGCAAGTGAATATTTATTATTTATTAGGTTGTATTTTTTTATTTTTGTGAAGCAAATTTTTATTTGAATATACAAAAACTATTTAATTAGTTTCGTTATGGTGTAGTGTAAGGAGTTGCATTTTGCTTTTTTTTCTCATTTTTTCAGCTTTGACACTTAGTTGAATAAATAATTTATTTATGAGTCTGATATCAAAGTTATTGCTTTTTGTCTTGCTTTTTTTTTTTGTTTTTGTTGTTTTTTTTTTTTTTTTTTTTTTTTTTTTTTATTTTTTTTTTTTTGCTTAATTTTAACGGTTTACTATATATAAAAAATCATAAATATGGCTTGATAAAACTAACTTTTAGGTTGAGCTGTTTTAAAATAATTATGTCTTTTATGCAAAAATGTTAAAAAATTGATTTTTGGTAAAAAGGTTTACTAAATTCGCTTAGTAATGCGTATAAATTTTTATACCACAGAAAGTGAAGACTTTCATGAATATAAAGCCTGCTGACTTAAAAAAATATATATTTTGACCTGAGAGTTTTTAATCGAAAATTAGTGTTATTTTCATTTTTTAAATCGCCAAAAAGTGTCCTACTTAATATCTTAAATAAAAAAATACAATACACATAGTATGTGGGACATAAGATGCGAAGTTTCCCTTAATTTTCGTGAAAGATTGAAATAAAAAACTAAAAATTGTGGTGTTTTGTATTTTCCACAAACATTTTGAAGGCATGTGATAAAAGTCTTTAAACAAAAGTTAGAGACCTTTTAAATAACTTTTTTCTACATGAGTAAATTTTAGCTGAGAATTGAGATAATCCATTCTTAACCCTTAAAAATTCCATCCCGTATTTTGGTAAAATTGAAAGCAAAACCATTATATTACTTTCAAATCTTCTCTTCTTCCTAATCCAGGTTTCATCCAAATGAATTGCTTTTTATACGTAAAATGTTATCGATTGTTGTCTGAATACATTAAGGCAATAGTTGTTTGATACAAATTCTGGTAAGTCTTTTTCATATATTTGAAATATAAATCGAAAATATTTAAAATCTTAAAAGGAAGTTTTAAATTAAGGAACTCACATTAAAAAAATTTTTGTTTTCATAAAAATTAACATCGAAAAAAATGTAAAAATATTATTTTTTAAAAGG
>NW_017535452.1:180616-211600 GCF_001853355.1 Bactrocera latifrons
TTCTATATACTTTTTAATATTATTTTAGCTTGCCAATAGCATTAATTAGTAATCACTAATTGATTAAAAATTTCGCATAAAGTGGTAAATGGCAACAAAATAACGAAAAAGTATTCAAACATATTAATTGTTTTTGCATTTTGTAATTAATATATGCACTAAAAACATATTTATTTTCTAATAGTTAAATTCAGTATTTCAAATTGAAAAAATAATAATAATTAAAAAGTAAATTACAGTGTTTTTCTATTATTTCCGCAAGTAATATTAATTTTAATACCGCAAATTTAAAATTAATTCCTTATAGCGAAATTGCGTTTTGAAATGCTGATATTTTAGATTTCAAGCGTCTGATAAATTTAAATTTTTTTGGTGAAGTCGCTTAACAGCATATTAAGTCTATAAATAACATTAATTAAACAGCGAAAGAATTCAACAGTCACGTAATTCACTCAATAAAAACGTAAACAAATTTCAAAGACAACAACAAAAGCCCATTAAAAGGCATAAAACAAAACAACACAGCGATTTGACGCGCACATCTTGAGGTTGCAAAGGTCCACAGTTGTGTTTTTGTAATTGAAAGCAGCGAGGCATTTCAAATCCATATTTCCAGCACATTTTAATAGCAATTCTAAGGCAAACGCACATAAAAGACTGTGAATCAAGTGGCCACACAGCACAAAAAGGTACATATGAACACGGAAGCAATAACAACAACAGCCCTACTACTTATTGAGAATCATTTATGTAAACAATGAAGGGGAGGCGTAAAACTATTTTTGAATTTCAACTTCAACACGGTCTTCAAATTACATGATTTGCATACATGTTTGTATGTAAGTATGTATGTGCTTATGTAAGAATTTGCACATAAAATTTTTAGTGTTTTTTTTTTCAATTTCAACATAAAATCACCCGTTTATGCTTATTAACAGAAATTGTATTAAATTACCGTAAAAAGCTGAACTTTTGCACAACAACAACACAAACACTGCACAAAATCCGGCGAAGTAAGTATATATATATGTGTGTTTTATTGCACTCGATTTTGATGAACTATTTCAATAAAACACTCATAAGTATAGCGGCCCGCACCGCATCGCCCAGTCAGCGCTCATTCACTCGGCAATGTGAACGCGACGTAATAAAGCGTATTGCTCGGGCAATGTTAGCAACATGCGATTGCAACTGTATCTGACAGACGTTAATCAATCACTGTGCGGGCACGCAACTTAGCGCCCGGCTCACCGACGCATCCAACGCACTTGTAACGACCGCGACAGACAACTGCGACCGAATGCCGGTAAGCGTAGTGCTGCTGCACCGCCGAATTTGCACTACACTTTGGCGAAGCGAACCAAACGCAAACGTCAGTGGTCGTTGGCCAACGAACGCCAGTCACAAGCAAACACACAGAGACGCCGGTGTGTGGAGTCTATTCACCGTTTCGGTGCTTAGCAATCGACAGAGCGGCACAGAGCAGAATACAACTATTTCACCGCTAACGAACCGTCGCGCGCGAGACACAAACTGCAACTGAAATTGTGGAGTCAATTCAAGTTGTGTTGAACTGAAGCTCCCGCAGCAAGGCAGCGTCGCCGGCAGTGGAGCTGTGGTGTGAAGTGGCGCTCAAGTAGCGAGTCAACATTTCTCTCCACGCGTTATCGGCATGAGTCTGTGCGCTTTTGGAGAGTTTGGTGGATTTGCTGCTGTGATGTTGTAGTTGGCAAGTTAACGGTTTTGTTTAGAAACATCTGGTAGATGCGAGGGTTTTTTTTAAAGAATTGTATGAAATTTCGTTTTGTATGTAAAAGTAATCAAGATTATTAATGGATTGTATTTATTTGTAGCGATAAAAATAGTGTATTTGTATTGAAAATCTAAGAATGCCAACAAATCCAAAAGCAGTTGACACAAGAGAAACTGATCTTTATTTATATCAAGGGCTTTCTCCTCAGCAGCATTCCGCGAAATACGTTCAGTTTTAAAATTGGATATTTTGAAATTAACATTCCATTGTCTATAAATCTATTAACTAGGGCAGGATTTGTTAATAGTATTCGAAGTAAATAGGATTCTACTTATTTATGAGAAGCTGATCTACATAAATGTTGCTCTCAAGTATTGGATAAGCGGCTATTTTAAAGGTTGGAAGGAAAATAAAAGATAATTCCTCATTTTAATACCTGAATAATCAACGACAAAGTGTCGTCTAAAATCCAATTTGTTTAGCTTACTCCCATGTTATTCACATTAAAAGTATTCTCGACTTCAATGAAGTCCTAAAGTTCAAAGGACTGCATTTGATTTTAGTATTAAAATTAAATCCCCACGAATATTGAAAATAAATTTGTTTAAAATTATTCTAATAAAAAATGTGTAATGATTGAGCTAGTTTAAGTCTCTCTTCGATTTTTTTTTTTTTTTTTTTTTTTTATCAGAAAGAATAAATGAATTTTAATTTTAGTTGAGCGATGATGTCTCATGGGTCAACAGTTATTTATTCTTATATATATCTTCAAACCAAAAATATTAATACTGCTTCACTTGTCGCTGTTTTGGATGACATTCAAAGACTTGGAGAGATTTCATTTTCAATAAACACCACAAACTGCTTCTAAACATTTAGACTGTGTTGCAATATGTACATACACTATGTTTTGGATATGTTGCTAGCTACATGTTGCAAATGTCACATACGAGTATGTACATACATATATATCCCTTGCATTATGATCGGATGTAATATTTTGTAATAGTGGCAGTATTCAAAATTTTCTGTTTCCCATTTTTTTTTTTGTGACTTTTTTTGTGATGTGATATCGCATCATATAAAGCATGAAGAGCGATGTGATTATAAAATCATCTTATAAGTGCATTTTTATACCCTGAACAGGATTTATTAAGTTTACCACGAAGTTTGTAACACCAGAAGGAAGCGTCGGAGCCACTATAAAATAAATGTATAAATGATCAGTATGTCAAGCTGAGTCGATTCAGCCATGCCCGTCTGTTTTTCCGTCTGTATATATCTGTATATATAAGATAGCGTTTTGAAATTTTGCAAACGTCATTTTCTCTACAAGAAGCTACTCATTTATCGAAACTGCTGATATCGGACCACTATAACATATAGCTGCCATACAAACTGAACGATCGGAATCAAGTTTTTGTATGGAAAACGTTCGCATTTGCCAAGATATATTTACGAAATTTGGTATCGATTATTTTCTAAGGCAACAATGTTATCTCCGAAAATATTGTGCAGATCGGCTTACTATAGCATATAGCTTCTATACAAAGTGAACATATAGTTGCTAAAAGAAATGCACCTAGTATGAGGGGTATATTAACTTCGGTAAAGCCGAAGTTAACGTTTTTTCTTGTTTGACGATAAAACGTTTTGAAGCAACATGACGTCACCATACCGTGCACTGTTTCAATATCTTTATCAGTTGAAGAGGCAAAAGGTTGTGCAGAACGAGGCAAACCTTCAACGATATCTCGATCGGCTTTGAAGGCTTTGAACCACTTGTATCCTTGTGTGTTTTGAATAACCGATTGCGTACACGAAATCTGGTTAGGAATACAAAACCTGACAAAAATTCTTTGTTTAATATTGAGGTGTACTGATTTAAGCAGCTGCTATAAACAAATCGGTTGAGAGATCGTGCTCATATTTGGCATAGTATATAGTATCATGTACCGGGGGAATTTAAATCACAATTTTCAGTTGCTTTTGTATCTAAATTTATGTACATATAACCCTATCTCTACTCCGATTAATTTTAGGTGATACAAACAACCGTTAGATGAACAAAACTATAAGAATCTGCAACAACTTGTTGTGAAAATAAAGAAAGTATGAGCTCAAATTTTCAACAGCCTCATCAACACAGTAATGACCACTTGCACAGGTCATATTGACCCTTCTCTCGCAAAAATTTAAAAAAAAAAATTAATTGAAATATTAGACAAAAACGATATTCAACTTTAGTTTATGTAATTGGAATAATATTAACCCTTTAATTATGCTCAACGGTCGTCAGTTTCTAGATCACATTATCTACTTTAAAGTATAGTTTAATGAATTTATTGGTGAATTAATTTCTATTTAGATGCAATTTTATCACCATTTTCACTACTAAGTTTCCACTAGGTTCTCTCGTTCCAATTCTTAATTGTCCGTATTAGTGCCAACTGTGGTCTCCTCTATTAAAGTGTAAAGCGAGAAGGCGAATTTTCCAATCTACAAAGAACAAAGCATTCAATTAATTAATAAAAAAATTCAATTGAAATGCCAGAAATTTCATTAAACCCACCGCGACGCTTGTCTCGAGCTTAACATCGAAAAGCTTCAAGCACGAAAAGCGTATGGGATTTTGAGTGCGTTGCAGAAAAAACAGAATTGCCCGACGAAAGCGACGATCCAGATCCACCCAGTTGCAGTGGAAAATGGCGTCGGGCAAGCGCTCACAATCGGCAATGAGTTGGGAGGCGGACGAGCAGCAGGGCAAAATTTGCAACAGTTGGCAGGAGAAAAAGGCGAGAGAGATAATATTTTCCGGATATTCCACATTACCCAACCAATTTAACAGTGTGGTGGCCGTAGTAGCGAATTGAGTGAAAAGAGTAACAGAAATGACGGGTGCGACAATCTTTGCAATGCTGAGAAACAAAATGGTTTAGAAAAAATATTATTTTTGTTGTAAATATTATTAATAAAACCACTTGGTTACCTCACAATTTGAACGTGTGTGCGAATGCATCCCAGCAGCTCCTCATAATGCTCGTCCGCAGTCAGCGCACCCGCGCGCCCCAAGCGATTCACACGCGTGATCAATAATTGTATATGTGTGCGTATGATATTAATGAATATCGGCGGATAGGTGTCACTCCCGAGCTGATGGCACAACAAAAAGAACATAACAAATGCATCCCACAACACAATCGTCCAGTACTCCCAAGCGGCGCGTTGTCCATTTAAGAAAGGCACCCACGCAGCCAGCGGAGCGCGATTCTGTACCACACCCAGCGCTATGGTCGACAACTCAAAACTGTAGTAGGGGAAACAGAATATCAACACAATTTTCCTGCAACGTCGTACGCATTCGCGTATTTTCGCCAAATCTTCACGCCGCGTATAATTCACGTCCAGTTCATCGAGAATGTCAAACGCATGTCGCAGACGCTTCATGTACCAAGTGATGACGAGTATCTTTATAGGGATGCCCGACACTTGCACCGCATTTTGTATGGCGGCCAGTAATTGGCTATTGGTTAGCACGTGTCTCAATTTTATGTAGCCTATGTGAAATGAAAGCGGACAGAAAAGGCAGCAAATGAAGTTCACCGTAAACGAATAGAAATAATACAGACGATAATATCGCTGTGAACGGTTCTCCAACGGATTTGTGCCCACGAAAGTGAAAATATTGAAAAGATATGTGAGCGCGTCACGCGACTTGTAAACGATAGCACTACGGAAACGTAATATCTTCGACATAATGACAACGAAACAGCAAATAAGGCTGTAGTTGCAGCGAAACAGCTGAGCCTCTGACCTCGAACTAAACTAAGTACACGCTATAATGTCGCCTTTATATGGTGCGATATACGCAGAAATTAAACAAAGTTTTTTAATTAAAAATCTGTGACATTGAAACTTACTGGGCATGGGTATATGCCAATAATTTAACCCTTTCGGCGCTAACGATGTTTTAATGCAACTGTTTAGGTTGATTTATTGGGTCTATAATTGAGTCCATAAACATGTGCGTGATTTTTTTTTTCAAAGTAGCTATCTTAAGTTTTAGCGTTTTTCTTGTAATTTGTGGATTGCACTCCAAAAGAATTGTGCCGGCTTGACGGACAAGAACGAATCAAACCAGTTTTTGATACCCATACTGAGGTGAAACATTTTCCAATGAGGCTTTTCAGAATTGGAAAAATATGGACAATACGAAATATATCCAAAATATCCGATTTTGCATACCTTTTTCATCACTTGTCACAATCCGGTGCAAGCCGATGATTTCTTTTTGAAACATTTGAGTGTTTTGAAATGGCCGCTGAAGTGACTCTTGTTCTTGTGTTTGTCAACAATCTTTATCGGATAGTGCGTCCAGTTTCTGATTTTCAAAATTGTTTGATCGCCCAGGACGTTCTTCTTCTTTCAAGGCAAAATCACTACTTGTCTCGACTGAAGTTTCTTTTTTATATTATGTATGATAGTATTCTAACGAATTTCGGAATAAAATAAGTTAGTTATTTACCCGATATATATCACGGATGATATGATATTACTATTTGTAGTACTATTATTAACACATTACTTCTTTGAAAATATGGCATACTTTAAAGTAGTATTGCAGAATTATTTTCCTCACACATGTTATGAGGTGAGTGTTTCAGGAAAGAGACTAATGTGTTAATAAAGAAAGCTCAGTAAGTGTCAAAGCTGTATTATTAAAATTTTTAAAGAAACTAATGAGACTATGGCAATCGATAGGACGGATAAAACTTTTTTAATTTAGAAGTACATGTATGTTCTAATAAAGTAAGTTAAGCAAAATATTTAGCATTGCCTTAAGAAATATTAGCGTTTGTAAAGAAATCAATACTATACATATACATTAAGGATTTATTCAAAAGGGCTTTATAGGAGCTCACGTCAAAATGAGAAGACATACCACTGTTGTAAACCCGTGTCGTCATACAACCACGCCTACTTCTTATGTAACACAATTTCAAATTCTCTCTGTTTCCTTCATATTCGAGTATGCAACCAAGGACTGAATCGTTATAAATATTTTTTGGAATAGTTCGCGCAAAATCGGACTACAACTAATAACAGATACCGAATATGTAGATCACAATTTCTTCAGCGAACATTTTATCGAAACTATTAATCTGTGAGATTTGTTATGGATGTTCTGAGCAGAACCTGAACAGAATGCGTATATGTTAAAAATGGTTTGAAGCGGATAAAGGTCTATTTTAGCCGCCATATAACTAGTATAAAGATTTTCGAACTTGTGGCATTCTTTACTTTTTTATACAAAAATTTCAAAATATAGCGAATTTCTTCATTATTTTGACTTTTGAGCAGCTGTAACTTTTTTTCAACTTCCCCGAGTTTAATTTCCTTTAGGGTTAAATGAAGCCTCACCTTTACAACACTATGCGGTATGACACAATATGATTGGTGGCACTGGAGGCATACCACTGCAACGACATCTATTTACAAAATACGAAAAGACTTCTTCGACTACCCAATATTAAAGTTCTGATTGAGTGAAACGAGGTAAATCTTAGCAATTTCCAAAAACTAAAATAAGCTAAAAGACAATCGAATAACTGTTAGCCGCAACTAAAAAAGAAGAAAAATAATTGTCATTTTCTAATATTAATAATATTCTGCGAATACTTGTGCATACGCAGCTCAATGAAACTGCCACACCGTAGACAATTTCACAGTGCAGCAAATTTCCAAGAAGTTCAATTGCGATAATTTCCAAGTCCATAAGCGCTTTGAAAGTAAAGTCGGGAGAACGGAACAATGCCGAGTGAATGGTGCAGGTGAAATAGTTGAGCGCGTGCCATTAAAACTCCATTAAAATCAAACACTCCAATCTGTGACAGACAACAATCGGCCACGCAAAGCCACAGCCGCAGCCAGAGCCAGTGCGAAGGAGAAGACGTCGACCAAGATGAAGACCAAGGTGACGGAGAAGGCGAAACTGCCGACATAGACCAAGACGAGGGTGCGGACGCACGCAAATGCCCAATGCTGTGCAATCATGTCGCGCAAGCGCCACAGCAATACCGGCATATTCAGAACAAGCCAATCGCAGGTGGATGGCGAGGTCGGCGGTACGAGCAGGCGTGCAAAGCAATGAGCATGTTGTTGCGGAGTGTAGATGCCAGTGAAATTGCGAAATTCTCACCGCAGCTAATCTTTGCATTGCATTTAAATTTTATTGTTTAAGCAAATTGTGCGGCGATCAACGCTGCGGCGGCGCTGGCGTCGAGCTAATACAAAGAATGCTGAATGCGCATTGCCTACAATGCTCATAGTGCACGTGCTGCAGATGTTGTTGCCGCTGCTATTACTGTGGTTGCTGTTGTTGCTGGCTATGTGCTTTTCATTTCCACGTCCCAGCCGCATTCGCATTTTATTGTTAATGCCATTGCAGCAAACGAAAAGCAATTCCTTCACCTTCACCGCCAACTCAGCGGTATTTGTTGCTGCTGTTCGTGTTGCTATTGTGGTTGCTGCTGCAGCTCTTTGGTTCGTTTTGTGGCTGTGTTGCACATTTCATTGCCGCAAGCAACGGCAATATGACAGCAGCATCTTGGTCAAGTTCTTGCCGCAGCAACAAGGCCAAGGAGAACTAATGCCACACACACATACACACACATACACCAATATACAACTACACAAACAAGTCGAAAAAACGGCACAACGCTAACACGAGACGAGTGAAGCCAAATACCAGCGCTGGAGCCAGTGCATGGGTGGGGGGCAAGGTCGTGGCAAAGGAAAGCCTGACTATTGCTCATGCAGTTGTTGTTGCTGTCAAAATCAACAGCCGCTTGCTATGTGCGCACTTCCGAGCAAGCAAAATATGAGCGAAAATACCAAAGCAGAAGAAAGATTAATAGAAAATGTTGTCTGCAGCGGCAAAAGTTGGAACTTCGTTTTGCTGCTCTGTTTCACCTGTCTAATTGATTATTTGTTGCTGTTGTCGCTTTGCGTTTAGTCTGGCTTCATCGTTTCTTGCTAATTTAGTTTTAGCATGATTTTCTGTGTTTTCAATTTTATTTTTATTATTTTTTGTTCTTGTTCGCTTGCCATTGAATTGCAGAAGCTTTTCTTTTCCAGAAATATTCAGCAAATCGTTCTGAATTTGGTTATGAATATCAGTGAAATGCAAAGAATAAATGCCAGAGGAAAACGGCAGGCAAGAACTGAATATTATACAATGTACACAGATATACATACCAATACACGTGCACTTATCGGAAATTGGATGAGGCATATGAATCACTGTTTTCGAGCCGCTTAAACAGGATATACAAAATTATTTATTAAATATTTATTTTTCAATTTTGTTAAGTAAGTTTTACATTTTCTTCGAATAGAGCAACGGAATTAGTTTGCCACAAATTTGCTTATTTCTACATTTCAGAGTTAAATTCAAGTACAATAAACCGATAACGAATTACTGAGTTTCATAAAGTGTGAGTTCAGAAGTTGCCTTACCAGCTCGTATGTATCATGAAGCCGTAGTTGATAGTAGAAGTAACCGATTACTGGATACTCTCGTAAATAATTAGAACATAGTTTGGGTGTCCCAAATTAACTCAAGACTTAAATTTGCCGTCATTTCAATAAACTTTCAGAGTTGACAAAGTTAAAACACAATTATGACAAGGCAAGCTTTCATTTTATTCGCAATATTGTTCTATAATGAAGACACGTTATTCTATCGTGGAACGATTCATTTTTACTAAGCATAAACTGTCAGCTATCGAATTGTTTTAGTCTTTTTTATACTCTCGCAACAAAGTTGCTAGAGAGAGTATTATAGTTTTGTTCACATAACGGTTGTTTGTAAGACCTAAAACTAAAAGAGTCAGATATAGGGTTATATATACCAAAGTGATCACGGTGACGAGTAGAGTTGAAATMCGGATGTCTGTCTGTCCGTCCGTCCGTCTGTTCGTCCGTCCGTGCAAGCTGTAACTTGAGTAAAAATTGAGATATCATGGTGAAACTTGCTACACGTATTTCTTGGCTCCATAAGAAGGTTAAGTTCGAAGATGGGTAAAATCGGCCCACTGCCAYGCCCACAAAATGGCGGAAAGCGAAAACCTATAAAGTGTCATAACTAAGCCATAAATAAAGATATTAAAATTAAATTGGAACAAAGGATCGCGTTAGGGAGGGGCTTATTCGGACACAATTTTTTTGGAAAAGTGGGCGTGGCCCCGCCCCCTACTAAGTTTTTTGTACATATCTCGAAAACTACTATAGATATGTCAACCAAACTGTATAGAGTCGTTTCCTTTAGGCATTTCCATATACAGTTCAAAAATGGAAGAAATCGGATAATAACCACGCCCACCTCCCATACAAAATCTATGTTGAAAATCACTAAAAGTGTGTTAACCGACTAACAAAAAAACGTCAGAAACACTAAAATTTACGGAAGAAATATCAGAAGGAAGCTGCATCCTTCAGCTGCTTCAAAAATTGAAAATGGGCGTGGCGTCGCCCACTTATGGACCAAAAACCATATCTCAGGAAGTACTCAACCGATTTCAATGAAATTCGGTATATAATATTTTCTTAACACCGTGATKACATGTACCAAATATGGGTGAAATCGGTTCACAACCACGCCTGAAATCTCGATTATCACTTTATCATGCGAGAGTATAAAATGTTCGGTGACACCCGAACTTAGCCCTTCCTTACTTGTTTTTTTTTTTTTTTTTTGTTTTGTTAAGATTATCAGTATTTTCTTGGTCCATTAAAACCCAAAGTTTGGTTTATCTTGTATTTAATTCCAACCTTGTATTTAATTCCAATTTTGCGTTAATTTTGGGACGCTCGCGCTAGAATACCTTTCACCAATAAAAAAGTTTCAATACGTTACATCGTTTAGTTTGTATGGTAGCCATATTATGTAGTAGTCAAATCCAAAAAAAAAAAATCTTCGGATATTGTAGCGTTGCTTTGGGTAATAATCTATGCCAATTTGCTAAAAATATCTTGTCAAATATAACAGTTTTTGAAAGAAGAACTAATTTCGGTCATGCAGTGTCTAGGAAGGCTATATACCAATGGGTGACATACGTATAAGTAACTTTTTCAATAGCCTTTTTTTGACAGATCAAGCGTAAATCGTATCACGTTATTTTTGTTCGATATTTAACAGTTTGGCATTTCATCATTGATAATCTTATGAAAGAACAACGTTTACAAATCGTTCAAATTTATTTCAAAAATTGACCTTTGCTTCGCTCAACTTATCGTCAACAAAATCCTCCTACTGAGCATACTATTCGCAACATCATCATCCATCTTGAAACCCAGCATAGAAAAGAAAATATAGGAGCCGCAGCTGAGAGTGAACACGAAGACAGTGGAGAGTCGATTCGTCGTTCACAAGAGTCGTACTGACATATGGAACTACTTGGAATAATTGAGAGTATACAAAATATAGCTTTGGCAAGAACTAAAGCCACTCGACCCTTCCCAGCGACATCGCTTCGCTTTATGGGCTCTTGAAAAGTTCCAGAAAAATTAGACGTTTTCGATCCCAATTGTGACTGCATTGCGAGCGCTGAGGCCCATTTATGCCTCAATGGCAATACAAACAAGAAAAAACGTTAACTTCTTTTGCACTGCAGCTAAATACCCTTCACAGGTGCATTTCTGTTAGTAACTTTGTGTTCAGTTTGTATGGAAGCTATATGCTATTCGTTCTGAACAATTTTTTTTTGGAGATTATATTGTTACCTTAAGCAGTAATCCATGTAAAATTTCGTGAAGATACCACGTCAAATGTGCAAGTTTTCCATACAAGAACTCGATTCCAATCGTTCAGTTTGTACGGCAGCTATTTATTATAGTGGTCCGATATCGGCAGTTCCGAAAAATGAGCAGCTTCTTGTAAAGAAAATGATGTTTTCAAAATTTCAAAACGATATCATAAAAACTGGGGGACTAGTTCGTATATATACAGACAGACAGACATACGGATATGGCTAAATCGGCTCAGTTCGAAGTACTGATCAATTATCCGACCCTTCCTTCTGGGTGTTACAAACTTAATATACCCTGTTCAGGGTATAAAAAGAAAAACTGCCGCATATGGGAAAAAAGGTAACCCGACAAGATTCAAGAACTGCTATTTCAGTCAGAAAAATCAACGGTTTGTTGTGGTTTGTCAGCCGGTGGAATCATCAGTCCATATTTATTCAAAAATTATGTTAGAACGTAGTCGTCAATAGCGACCGTAATCGCGCTATGATAACCGACTGCTTGATGCCTGAAATTGAAGCTCGTGCTTCACTTCCAATCGAGTTATGAGTCATGAAATTTTTACTGAACAATCGATAATAATAGCAGATTCTTACGCATTATATGACATATAGGGGGTGGCGCTGTATTCAAAAAGTCCTGTTTACTTTGGAACACACCTTGTACAAAAGATCTGCATGATGAGCTGGGTCTAATAAGCCGTGTCTGTTTGTCCATCTGTCTGTATATACCCGAAGTATTCTTTCAGCTTTTGAGATATCGAACTGAAATTTTGCACAATTTTTTTTTATCCTCAAGAAGCTGGAGCATAAACTAAACGATCAAATTTCAGTTCTTGTATGGAAACTTTTTCTTGTAATTGGTATTATACCTTTGGTGTAACTGAAGTTAACTTTTTATACGATTGCAACATGTTGCTGCAGAATATTAAAGTTTTGTTCATCTAATGGTTGTTTGTATCACCTAAAAATAGTCGAGTTAGATAAAGGGTTATATATACTATATTTGTATATAAATGATCAGGATGGCGATAAAAGGTGAAATCCGATAACTTCAGTCAAAATTAGAATATCTTAATGGAACTTGGTATACGTGTTTCTTGGCAAAAAAGTGAGTTCATAGTCGCATTATACCAAAATCTACACCCTCTCAAAAAAGTATCGGGAACTCTTCATTTAATTCTGACATAGACAGCTGCTGTAAACACATTGGTTGACAGATCACGCTAATTTTTGGCATCATAATTAAGGACAGTTGTACCAACCCAGGGAAAAAGTGTACCTGTCTTCCATATAAGCGGGAGATGAGAGTGGGAAATGAAGAATTAACGATACTTTCTTGAGAGGGTGTATAAGGTGCCATAAATTACGATATAACACTGTAATTTGGCATAGAGAATAGAGCAGTAAAAAAGAGTAGAGAAAAGAGATAAAAGAGTCTGTGGGCCTAAAACTGAAAAAAATTAACATGGCAACGCACTGGAGGACCTCCGCTTCATCTGCTTCAAACAAAATGTCTACGACTTCGAAGGTATAACTGTCAACACTGACGTGGGAGCCTGGTCGCGATTGTGACGACTGTTGTATTTGATGACAGGAGATATATCATCTTTTCCTCGTTCACTACCAAACCCATATGCTACTTTTGTGATTCACTGTATAACAGTCTCGGAACCGTGTTGTTACATTTTTTCAATACTAAAACTACTTAGTTTATTATCCATTTATTACTTTCAGTAAAATCGCAACTTAAAGCGTCATTCTAAGCAAAATCCCTTCCCAACTAAACGCTGCTTTCGAATTCCAACACAGGCAGCAGCAGTTGCCTAATTTTTATCTCTTTCATCACCCATCAGTATAACTGAGTTCGCTCGCAATAAATTAGTGCACACTCCTTCAAGTGCATTGGAATACAGTTGTGTTATCAAAATAGAGCCATAAATAACACTCAAGTCCTTATTTAGTTGTAAAAGCCACAAGTTCTACTGTATTTACCGAATAAATCACCTGAGTCTTCAGTTGATTAATTTGATTGAGTGATATGTACCGGCTGGTAAGCAACGAAGAGTCCATAAGAGCATGAACCTGTATACACATACATAACGAGTTCTATGTGTGCGTAACTATATGTGTGGGTGCATTCGGCCGGACAGGTAAGCCTGCGAAGAGCCCAGTGTCTTTAATTTAAACGTCGGCATGTGAGTGAACACATAAACTGCAATTACGACCGTGAATCTCGGCAAAAGACATAAATATTCATGCAAGTGCACAAACATATATATGTATGCATATGTGTGTGGGCACTCGCATGGTTACGGTACATATATACTTAAATATGTGTTTATACCGTAAATATAATATGTGTATAGCAGTTGGTGGCTCTCAAGAGCACCGCAGAGATTTTTATGCGCTTGAGAAGCTAAGGAACTTAGCCGAGCTGCGTGCGGTTGCAGACAGACGGCGGACAAGCGGCAAGCGCTACGCATAAAAAATACTACAAGAAGAGCGGGTGAGGCGCGGGTTTTGCAGGCCAGTGGGTGACTTCGTTAAATGTGGTCAATAAAAATGTCAGCTTCTCGACAATTTTATTTGCACTTGGTGGATATGAAAGACAAAAACAACTATAAAGAAAGCACAACAACTATATCGAATATATAACAACAAAAACCAGCGAAAAATGCGTTTCGTGGCCTGCGCTCAAGCGACAAGCGAAAATAATTATGAAGCTATCATATTTTTAAATTTTTTATACCCTCAACAGGGTACAAAGGCTGCCATGAAGTTTGTAGCACACAGAAGGAAACATCGGATACACTATAAAAGATACATATACATATATATGTATGTATAAATGATCATCGAGACAAGCTGAGTTGATTCAGTCATGGCTGTGTGCGAACTATGTAGTGCCGCACTTTTGGAGATATCGATCTAAAATTTTGTACCCGACCTTTTTTCACCAAGAAGCAGCTCACTTGTCGGAACGGCCGATATCAGACTACTATAGCATATAGCTGTCATACAAACTAAATAACCGAAATTAAATACTTGTATGGAAAACTTTTTCATTTGACGAGATATCTTCACGAAACTCGACATAAATTAATTTCTAAGGCGACGTTGCAATCTCCAAAGAAATTGTTCAGATCGGGTCACTATAGCATATAGCTGTCATACAAACTGAGCTATCAAAATCATGTTCTTCTATGAAAAACTTTTTTATTTGTAAACATATCTTCACGAGATTTTACATAAACTATTTCTCAAGGAAAGTCTACAATCACCGAGGAAATATTTCAGATCGGATCACTGTCATACAAACTGGGCTATCAAAATCATGTTCTTCTATGGAAAACTTGTTTTTTTTTTTTTTGGAACAAATCTTCACGAGATTTTACATAAACTATTCGTCAAGGAAAGTCTACAATACAAATCTTTTATTTGTTAAGGGTATTATGACTACGGCGGAACCGAAGTTAACGTTTTGTAGAGGGTTTTTTTTTGTTTTTGTTTTTGGCAGCCAGCTACGCCTACGCATGCACAGCTGCGCTGCAATGCAAGCGCTTTCGTCTTTTATCTCGATCAGCGCACGCTGCACTGGTTTTTATTGTTGTTGTTGTTGGTGTAAATATTATTTCACGGCGGCTGTGGCAAGTTTTTTCTTTAATTATGTTGTATATTTGGTTTGTTGCATGCAACACTTAATTGCGGCATGTGCAACGCGTGTTGCATGTGTAAATCAATAAATTATATTACAGCAATTACGATGCACCTTGAATGTGGCAGCCATTTATTTATTTATATTTTTTGCCAATTTTACACGGCAGCTGTCTGCCGATTTTCAGCAATTGCTCTTGCGATATCGCTATCTCTTTCTATCCGCGACGTGTCTACTGTGTGGCAGTGGCTTGACATTTCACTGAGCATTGAGATTATATCAATAAATTAATTTATCTGCTGTGCGCGCTCATATTGAAAGTGATACTTCGTAAAGTTGTTACTTATTTTAAATTTTTGGTTATTAAACAAATATTTTTACTTAAATCTTTCTTTGATGCATAACCTAAAAAAAAAACTAAGAAGCTTTATGAAGACTCGCATAACAAACGCTTTCTCTCTACTTAATAGTTGTTTTTGTAAGCATATATTTTGCTTCCAATAAACCTTAAACCATGGTAAGCTGCATTACTTGCAACCAGAAGTCATTTTTTACAACTACTTAAATAAAATAAAATGGTCACACGTTATGCTTCCCACTGCCGCCTCATTATTCCAGATCTCGTAATGATCTTCACACCCTTTAATGGCTGCTTCTGGCGCATGCAGTGTGGCTGCAAGTGAAAGGCGGCAAATGTGGCAAGTTTGTGCATTTTATGGTCCGTAACAAAGTGTAACAGTAATTGTGTGAGCTGAAATAAGTACCCACAGTTTTGTCAGTCGGTATGCATACAGGAGGGAAATTTAAGTAGTCGGAGACATTTCGAAGACAAAACTTTTTGTTTCAATCAATGTATGAGTTCTGCAGTTTTCCTATCTTTAAAAAACATATTTGGTTTATTGGTTTTTAATTAACCAATCTTTCACATTTACATTTTTCTTGCTAGGACAGAAATTACCAGCGAACTAAGAATTAAATCAAACTAAGATATCACTTTTATCAGTGTTGTCATAAATCTTTCAAAATTACATTGTCTCATTTCCCAACCTGAATTCAATGTCTGGAAATAAAATAACTTAGCTCACTCAGGTGAAGCGATGTCAAGGCTTCTTCTCTCTGGCATCCATTTACTCCATTATTAGACTGACTTAGATGCCTATTGCAAAAAACTGCAAGGCTGATGAGGTTTGGCAGGTACTTCAAAATGGTAATGAGAAGAGGCTCCGTTGGTTTCTTGCAGTTCACAACTGGTTGGTTGGGTTTATAGGGTCTCCGATATTTCCTGTTAAGGATATAACAAGTAAGGTGGGCTAAATGAGGTATTATATGAACTTCAAATATACTTTGCAATTTTAAAGAATTACGGAGAGTAAGTCATTTACTAAATGTATGTAAGAATATTCGTTATTATCCAAATTGCTTATTAGTTACTAAAATGCAAGTCAAAACTATATTTAAAATACTAGACTACTTTCTATTTTTTTATCATAAAAACGTCCGACATATACAGGATATAGAAGACAGGAACCTTTTCGCAATTTTATCATATTATATTTAAGAAAATATTTCCATATATGTATTTTCAACTTCAGTGTGACCTGTGGTTTTTTTACGGAAAATAAATTGTGTTATAACACTGAAAATAATGATTGCGAAAAAAAGTTCAAAAAATATTCATGAACAACCGTTACATTCACCTAAATTATTTGGTGTGGTGTTTGGTCCTCGTTACTGTCAATGGAGAGCGGTATAGATCGATGATAACCAACTTTTTATGGCCGCAATTGGAAAAAGTTGATCTTGACAACAACTAGTTCAAGCAGGACGAGCCTATGTGCCATACAGCACTTGCAACAACAGAATCATTGCGAGAAAAGTTTGATTATTTGATTATTTCAAGTGACATTGAATGATCTCCAAGATGTTATGATTTAACTTCATTAGCCTACTTCTCGTGGGGTCATTTGAAGTCTTTAGCAAAAAACCAGATTATCTTCAAGTTTTGCATATCAATATTTAACGTGCTATTAATGACATACGACTTAATTAAGTGGAAAAAGTACTCAAAAATAGGGTTCAGCGAAATCGGTCCTTCAAAAGAAGTCGTGCAGGTCATTTAATGAATGTTATATTTAGCCAATGATTACATTGATTGTTATTCCCATCAAATAAGAAACATTTGATTACAGCAATTAGTGTCTGTGTGTTTTTTTTTTTTTGTTTTTTTTTTATTNTTTATTTTGTATTAATTTTTTTTTTTTTTTTCGAATCATATATATCAATCCTAACGCTCTTATGGGAAAACCCAGTACATGCCACGTGTTGATGAATTATTAAAGCAGCTTAGTTCCTAACAAAATAAATTTCAAATGGATTGTGAATTGAAACCGAGTTCAAATTATTTCCATTGGTATATTCG
This sequence comes from Bactrocera latifrons, assembly GCF_001853355.1. Classification (NCBI taxonomy): domain Eukaryota; kingdom Metazoa; phylum Arthropoda; class Insecta; order Diptera; family Tephritidae; genus Bactrocera; species Bactrocera latifrons. The sequence goes on from NW_017535452.1 coordinate 198,253, forward strand.
AGCTATATCTATATATCCAGCAACTTAATTAATAATGAAACACAAAGCACCTCTTCATAATCACATTTATACCGAATAATTAATTCGAAGTAATATAAAAAAAAGATGGATAAAAGGAAATGTGGAAATGATAAATATTAATCATTTAAATGGCTTGTAAGTATCAAATTTAATTTTCAATTAACTTCAGTCCGTTCATTTTTCTAACCGTGACAGGAAAATATGCACAATCCACCGTCAATCACAAGTCAAATTGAAGTACAAATAACTCATAAAATCGCTGAATATTTTATAGCCAAATGTTACCTACTAAAATTTTATTTTTGTTTATGAGGTTGTTTTTACCGTCAAGCATTTTCTTTTTATGTGCAACTTAGCACAGATTTATTTGGGTGAATGCGATATTTTACGATCATAATGCCAAGCAACGCAAATTATATGATTGACGATATGAATGCTCGTTTTCATAAATTATTATTGCCTTCACTTGTACTTCATTTTTTAAAGTTGCTGCAGCGAAATGTCGTGAATATGAGTTTAAGTATAATTTAGACTTTCTCAGGTTAAGATGTTTTCTGAAGAAGTCTTTTTGTAGATAAAAAATTGCCATCTTGGCGGAATACGATTAGATTAGTTCTCATGGCTGAACAGAAATTGGGTGATCACGATTAAAATTATAGCGTTATGATGCCACAAACTTCCTCACTTGGAAGACCGAATCCTTAAGGGATAATATTTTTTAACCGTACTACGAAATTCTGACAGTTTGATAGGAAATACAGAGTGAACTCTATCCTCTATCGTCGGAATTTGGACACTTTTGCGGAGAGGCAGGCATGTCCGCTTGAAAACTAGACTAATGATTCACAGCCTTCTCTCCGGAACTTGCTGCAATCTGAGTGATAAGGAAGAAATAAAAAGTTCCACAAGATTTTACGGTGGACATTTTTTTTCTCCCTTAAAGACCATTATATGCCATCCAAGATGTATAAAAACTTGAGTGGGTTCACCAATTCTTTGCTCTCTTATCAAAATATTTACGTTGAGTACAACAACAAAATATCCAGTTCATAGTTCGATTTGTCACTTTGCAAGATCTGGTAGTTCGTATACATCATCGCACTACTCAAATCAATCGGATATTTGGTGGACAAACTTCACTTGATACCTCTTCTTTAAACAATTACCCTATATTCGGTCAAGAAATCGTCTAGCAGAAACGGTTACTCGAGCAACCATAAATCAGTTTCGAACCACGTTTACTTTGGTGCAGAGATGCGGCTGCTGTGGAGCAAGTATCGGAGAAGACCCGAATGACTCATCCGCCATTCCCTGCAACAATTGGAACTGTTTCCATCTACTTAAAAGAAGTTGTCCTGGTTTGCGGGTGTATAAAATTCAACTAAAGCAAGATTTAAAGTCGAACAACGATCAAGCATGCGGTACGTTCTATGAATGGACCCGAAACAAGATGGCAACCAATCTTCATTTCCAGCTTAGTTTTGATTGTATACAAAAATTGTCGTGTTTTGAGTGATGATAATTGCAAGCCATTGTTGAGACGCCGTTATATCCTAATGTCAATGTTTGGTCGTGTGCTCTGTGGGCAAAGGGAATTATTTCTTCATATTACTTCAAAACCGAAGCCGTCCAAAGAGTAACAGTAAATGGGGAACGCGAAAGGAAACAATCAATTTATTGCAGGAAACTTTTGAACAGCGCTTTATTTCGCTTGATTTTTGAGACATAATGACAAACCTTTTCTCTTCTCATAAAGCTAAATTCTGATATCTCTTCGTGAACACCCTTTATAAGTAAATCTCAGTTTTACCCATAAATAATTTTCAACTTTCGCTGATTTTCACTTTCACTCGACGAAGCTTGAGTTTCGTTTTCGTTTTCCTCTCTTTCCATTCAAGTGGTTCGAATGACATAAATTAATTTGCAACACAAACAATGCCGACTTGTACGCCACTCACCAAATGAGTGTGCGCATGAAGTTGGATGACAATGTAACTGCGAGTATCCGCAATAACGGTACAATGGCAACATTAGTACCATCTAGTGGTACACAAACACACGCCACAGATTACGTTGTTATTTCACATGTCTGTTTGCGCAGAAGTTGATAACTTCATTTGCAACAAAGCGTATTGTACTTGTTGGGTACTCCAAGGAAGTGCAGCGAGAGCGCTATCTGTGTCACTCAGCACTCACAGACGCACTCCTAAGTACGCTCACGCATATGCTGTACCGCGTAGCAGTTAGTGTTTGAGTTCGTTAGGGTGCGGGTAGACTTCAAACGCCGATGAATCTATACTACGGCATACTTCAGACTACTTTGGCTTCGCAAAACTGGAGCGGAATTGATTTTAGATCAATCATTATTTGAAACTATTGTATGGCAAATATGAATTCTTTTGATATTAGAAACAGGGCAGGAGGAGGGTGGAAGCAATTTAGTAATTGAGACAATGACAAGAGAGTTCGCATTATGCGTTTAGCGCTGGATTCAAGTTTATGTTGAGTCAGATCTGTAGATTTCCGTTTATATGGGGAGTTTGTAAAGTAGTTAAAAAAATAGATTAGTCTAAAATTTATCTAATCTTATTACTATTATTTTTCTTAGCTAATTCTGATGCTGGACCTACTCATCCAACATGCGACTGGTATTCATATTCATAATTTGTAATACATGAAGATCCTTACTTCCAAAAGTCCAATGATATAAGATAGAAAACGGAGTATGGTAGGATTTTCGGAGCTACTATTTTAAATGTTGTGTATTTAATGGGTAGATTAGGTTACGTTATACGACATACATATCCTTGTAAGGTCAGAACGAGTCTCTGTTTAGTTCGACCTCAACTATCCGAGAAAATTCGTATTCGTAAAAACTATGCCTTCCTTTAAAGCATGCAATATATCTCTAAAGTGTCCACGGCTGTTCCGTTATATAACACCTTTGTCAATGTGCAAAGAACCATAAATCTTCCGCAGAACCTTTTTCTCGAAAACTCGTAACTTCGACACATAAGATGTGTCCATTGTCCATGCGTTTGCATCATATAGTAGGAGGCGAATAATGAGAGACTTGTAGCGTTTGTTCGACGAGAAAGGACTTTACTTCTCTATTGCATACTCAGTCCGAAGTAGCGCCTGTTGGCAAGAGTTATCCTGCGTTGGATTTCCATGCTGACATTGTTGGTGGTGTTTACGCTAGTTTCAAGATAGACGAAATTATCTACGACTTCGAAGTTATGTCTGTCAACAGTGATATGGGAGCCAAGTTGCAAATGCTACGACTATTTGTTTGATAAAAGGAGATATTTCGTCTTGACCTCGTATACCACCAAACCCATTTCATCGGCGAACGCCAGCAATATTGTAGAATATTGTAGAAGATTGTAGCTTCTCTATTCAGCTCTGCACCTCGAATATTTACGCCAGCAGATTGAACAAGTCGCACGATAGGGTCCAATGAGGGTGTTCATGGTTATTTTTGTTTTAATATTTCTTTACTTATTGGATCAACTTGGTAAAGCCTACAATATGGATTCAAATCTTATTATCAAATCTGAAATATTATTATCTATTTAAAACTAAAAAAGTTTATGAATGTGGTTAAGCTTTTTTGGTAGAACGTTGCTCTCTAGGTCCCAATAGGTTTGGGTGTCTGTCCTCTGTCTCCTTCTTTACCACAAAGATATCAAGATCTTCATGAGTGTTTACATTTAAGCATTTTAGACTACTTTAACTATAAAATTCCTATTTCTCAAATATGACTCCAAAGTTTTATGCAATACTTAAGGTAAAATGTTTTTGATTTTCCATAAAAGGCATTCATGCTGGATCCTATCGAACGCCTGAGTTACATCTAAAAAAAATAGCTGCACGGTACTTTCTGTGCTCGAAGCTTTGCTGATTTAGCACGGAAACCGGATTGGTGCGTCGATATTATATTATTTTCGTGGAGAAAAGGAGTAATCTTTGATAGTAATACCTCTTCAAATATTTTAGAAGTACAGGGGCTTATTGGTCTGTATGAAGATAACTGTATTAAGTCTTTCCCAGTCTTTTCTATCATGATGATCTGCCCAGTTTTAAATATTTATTTTTTCCATGCAACCTATACAACCGTCAGTCAAACGAGGGGATCAAGCACCATTGATCATTATAGAACCTGCAACTGGAAAGCACAAAAGTGGAGTTGATAAAAGTTTGGGGGAACAAAAACAGAGCAACACATACCATCTGATTTGACCGGACACAAAAAAATAATGAAGATAAATGGAGCTTCAGTCTTTAAGAAAGGCAAGCTTCACACCCAACCTCTACCAAAGTGCGCTGACCATAAGATATGTTGAATTCCCTTGATATTTCTCTGATGACAATATGCTATTTTTCGTCATTAGAAAAGGATGTGGTTCGCATGAGATAACAAAAGACAAGAAACAATGAAAACAAATCATCAGACATGCTTATCACGTCATAAATAGATAACTGTCAAACTCACACTAATTGACAGAACTATGAACTCGTTGAATTGCAAGCGCCAGAGACATGACATGAGATAAAAGTCAAAAATTGTCAAACAGTGCAACAAAAATACTATTATTACAACCGTTAGTTTCAAAAACTATTACACTCACCCTACGAGGGCATACATACAGTCACTAGTTTCGAAATTAATTATACAAGGTTTGTGCACAGACTTTTTTTGAGTTTTAAATACTTGATAGTTGAGTTGCATACCACACTTTCTAAGCCACAAGCTTCAACTGTCAACTGAAAAACGATTAATTATTTGTTTAATGACCACCCTAATGTGCATATAAAGATTTAATATGTACAAGTTGAATTTATACTGCCACAATAAGTGCCATTATTTCCGCAATTACGGCTGAAACTGCATGAACTTCGTCACTTGGATGCATAAAATGGCATTCACCTTTCCGGCTGTCCATAAAATTGTGTCAGCAAGTCAAAGCATAAATCCCGAAAGCCCACAAGCCACTGAACTTAAGGAAAGGCCGAGAGCAAGACGCTGCTGTAGTGGATAGTAAATGCTATAAAATTTTAAAGTAGCACAAATAACATAATATTTTAAGCGACACTCAACCAAACACTCGGAAATATGTAAATGCATTTGTACCGTTATATGTAAACTTTTGCGTATTAATGTAATTGCAGCTGAAGTCATCGCCTCCTGACGTTCATAGCTTTGATTGCATTTCATTAAGTGGCTGCAATAGGGAGACAGTTATATCCACATGCACACACACACACTCACACCGTAATGCTAATGTTATATAGTACTTCCAAGATTCCTTGCAATATTTACATATGCACATATGTGTCACTTGCATTCCCGTGGCGCGCTTATGTGGCACTTACTCTTCCCTCTCAGCTCCTGATAAAGTACAAACTTTAAAGAAAGCAAGTTTTGCGTAAATAAGTGGAAAGAAGGAAACAAAACAAATGGGTCGAAAGGAAACTGAAAACTTCTGTAGGAAATTGCAAAACGAAATGAACTGTAAGGATTAAGATAGAAAAGTCGTATATATGTATGTATATACGTTATAACTGTAAAAATGGAACGGAAATTGAAAAATTAAACAAAATACTCCTCTGCAGGAAACTTATTGGGGTCGGATGTTTTTAAGTTTGTAAGTGTGTTATTAAGCTTGGTGTTTGCTTAATTACAGGATTTGAGCTTAACAATTCAACATCATAACTGCAATTGTATATTCGCTTGTGAAAATAAAGTTTGTCTTTGATTATTTAAATACTTTGTTATTTCTGCCGCCAAAAGATAAATGGTAACACCCTCTACAGGTATATTTCTTATAGTATAAAGGATTCTAAATATATCGTTATCTTGATTCTTGATAAGCCTGTTTTCAGCTTTAAACTATAGCATTGCAATCTGCACAATTTCATAGGAGATTGTGCCGTTTTCATGGCTAATAATCCATGCCCAATTCTCTTGGAAATGTCTTATCAAATGCAGGAGTTTTCCATACAAGGGCTTGATATTAATCGAATAGTTTGTATGACAGCTATATGCGATAGTGTTCCGATATCTGCAGTTTTAAAAAGTTAGCAGCTTGCTCAGGAGAAAAAGACTTCCAAAGAATGTTAGAGCAATGTCTTGGCAACTAAGGGACTATTGCACGTCGATAACGGGCTTTTGAAAAGCAACGGTACAAAAGTAGACAGCAAACGACGGCTTATTTTCTTCGGTCTTTTGACATTTTTCTTCAGTAAGGTGTGCCATTTCACCATAAAAAATATACGATTCAACAAGATGTCGAAATTATTAAAATTTACTGCCGAAATTCGAACTTTAAGAGAGCTACGTCTATTTTATGGTCTTCATAATCGTCCTCTCAGGTCAACAAGTGAGCGTCTAAGAAAAATTGTAATCCATAGTATAAATGTTCCCGTGCCAGTAAGACAAAGAAGTGCTCGTAGTGGCGAAAATATTGCTGCAGCTAACGCATCAATTGAGGAAGTTCCAAAAAATCTTGGCCTAGATTCTTATAAGACCAAATTGACGCAAGAACTGAAGCCTCTTGACCACCAGAATCGTCGTATGTTCGTGAATTGAGCTGCGCAACAACCTGAAAATGATCCGAATTTTCGTGGAAAAACCATATTCAGCGATGAGGCTTATTTCTGGCTGAATGGCTTCGTCCATAAACAAAATATGCATTATTGGTCAGGCAGCAATCCACACGTACTCCATGAGTCACTACTGCATCCCGAAACAATTATGATTTGTGCGTTTTATTGGCCGACGGCATCATTGGGATCCGCTACGGTTCAATGACAACCGAATATTTTTGGCTCGAATTGGATGATATCGAGTTCCATAGGGCGGTGTCAAACTTAAGGTCTATATCAACAAGTCAGTGAGGATTGATGAATATCGTACGATGACTTCACGATGATAAAATACAATCCCAAAGTTGCTAAAGAGAGTATTATAGTTTTGTTCACATAACGGTTGTTTGTAAGTCCTAAAACTAAAAGAGTCAGATATAGGGTTATATATACCAAAGTGATCAGGGTGACGAGTAGAGTTGAAATCCGGATGTCTGTCTGTCCGTCCGTCCGTCTGTCCGTCCGTCCGTGCAAGCTGTAACTTGAGTAAAAATTGAGATATCATGATGAAACTTGGTACACGTATTTCTTGGCTCCATAAGAAGGTTAAGCTTGAAGATGGGCAAAATCGGCCCACTGCCACGCYCACAAAATGGCGRMAACCGAAAACYTATAAARTGTCATAACTAAGCCRTAAATAAAGATATTAAARTGAARTTTGGCRCAAASSATCGCASTARGGAGGGGCATATTTGGACGTAAWTTTTTTGGAAAAGTGGGCGTGGCCCCGGCCCCTACTAACTTTTTTGTACATATCTCGAAAACTACTATAGCTATATCAACCAAACTGTATAGAGTCGTTTCBTTTAGGCATTTCCATATATAGTTCAAAAGTGGAAGAAATCGGATAATAACCACGCCCACCTCCCATACAAAGGTTATGTTGAAAATCACTAAAAGTGCGTTAACCGACTAACATAAAACGTCAGAAACACAAAATTTTAAGAAGAAATGTCAGAACGAAGCTGCATCCAGGTTTTTTTTTTAAATTGAAAATGGGCGTGGCGTCGCCCACTTATGGACCAAAAACCATATCTCAGGAAGTTCTCGACCGATTTCAATGAAATTCAGTATATAATATTTTCTTAATACCCTGATGGCATGTACCAAATATGGGTGAAATCGGTTCACAACCATGACTGAAATCTCGATTATCACTTTATCATGCGAGAGTATAAAATGTTCGGTGACACCCGAACTTAGCCCTTCCTTACTTGTTTTTAATATCCGAGGCTGTTTTGTTCTTTTCATTAGGGGTTTTTATTATGTGGCGGGCACAACCCTGGGGAGAGATGTTTCGCCTTTTTATTTTAGCTCGCCCTCAAACAAATCTTTTTTGGCTATCTAGGGAAGTTTCCTCACTTGAATGCACTTCAACACATGGCACAGTCCGATGCAAATTTGATCAGATGGTATAGTGGTATTTACAATTTCAAGCAGACCATTCATCGTTAGCATTCTAGTGATTTCGAACATGCCCAGATTTACGCACTGACAACGAACACCAGACCTATTTGCTCATTCCTCATCCACTCTGGAGAAAGCCCAACTAGCGGCGCGATTGTTGGGGCCAATGATTGAAGATGGTACCTTCTCTATTTAGTTCTGCAGTTCGARTTATTTTCTACAAGAGATTGGAGAAGTCGTACCATAGTCGCATTGTTCGAAATCTCTCTGAAGTAGAGATCCTTCCCAATCCTGACGTAACTTTTAGTATTGCTCAACGTCAATTTACACAGCCGTATTAGTGTTGCGGGGGTATTCGGAGTGCATCACACTTTGATAATCGTAGAAAACTGTCAACATAACCTACATTTTTTACCTGCTTTGATGTGCTTTTTCGACTTCGACGCCGCTTTAACACGACTTTCGGCCAATTGATCGTATGTTTCCCGGTCGTAAGCATAGATCCAAGTGGCAATTAAAAAGGGTTGTCTTACAGACGTTAATCCGACGATAAAATCGTGCTTTCACAGATCCTCCCGATATTTCAACGATGCCAGTCAGATCTCTAATTGTTAATGTCGATGTATACAAATTGAACTTGAAAGTTAACTTCTATACTACATTCACATAAATCCAATAAATATGGTGTTAATAAGGAAAACAGAGTAGTTCGTTTGTTTTTGGTATCTGGTTATGTACATGATGGTTTATCAAAGTGCTAGAGTTACGTCAGCAAAGCAGCTGAGTGTGACAAGTTCACTTCCCACATTAACAGACAAAAATTATGTCCCACTTTCTACACCCTTTATATACTCTCCAGAGTAAGCCGGAAACTTTATAAACCAAAAACAAAGAAAAGTATAAACATCGGACGCACGAAAGCTATAATCCCCTTAAAAAAAATGTTATGAGCAGTATATATATTAATTTTGATAGGTCAGCTTGTATGAAAGCTATAAACAATAGCAATCCGATCTGAATAATATCTTGGAAGCCATATTCTATAATGGTCCGATATTAGTAGTTCCGACGGGATGGTATTTAAGCTTTTCTGAAACAGCACACATACCAGTCTTATCGGAAGGACACTTGATGCTATTGATAGCGAAGTTAGCTACTCTTTGACCAACATTGAACGCACTGTTAATGGGTTCAAGGCTAGCATCGCCGCTCTGTTATCTGAGCAAATGGCTACTTCCCTGAAGGATGCTGCTCTTCAAGCAGTAAATCTACTGCTAACTTAATGGCTCCAACCTCGGCCTAGAAGACACTGCAATAGTGATAAAGTCTGAAGCTGGTGTTGATAGAGAGCTTCTGACAGGAAACCAATCCAGCAATCTTCCCCCCAAGCTCTGGCCTATCCGTAAAAAAGCTCACTATGAATCTGCTACAATGGCTTCTTCGCACCTACAACTCCCTCGCCGGTATGTGGGTAGAGAAGGAGCCACCAGAGTTCAATTCTGCGATCCTATAATCCAAGCGATATGTAAGAAGTCAAAATGAGTAAGGATTTCAGTTCCCTGTAACTTGTAGATGATTGACAGAGCTTCTTTACCACATAGGTTTTGCTTTGTTACCTTAAAGCCGATCTGTAATTTGACATTCGTTTCAGGTTTTGAAAATAATCTTTTTTCTAACTGGCGTTTCCAATGGATCTCACTCTTAATCAATAATCTCAACTTACTCAAAAATGAGTGCAGTATTCCTCTATAATATAGAAAGGAAGTGTTGATTTTGGAAATTAATTCAATAAGTTTTCAGCGATCTGGCATCTCTGCGTAGTTTTGTTAATTATTTGCTTTCTTGTTCATGGAATGTTCGATTGCCTTCTTACACACCGCTCTTTGTCTCTTATTTAATCGCGCTCTCCGTATCAGTTTACTGATAATCAAGGTTCTTTCTTATGGCAACAACAACTAGACGAACATATGTATGGAAGCGCAGGGAAAACAATTTTCTTAATAACAATGAAGCACATGACTGCATGCAACGGGGAGAGATGGAAACAGCAGTAAATTTCAAGTGGAGAAATTAAGGTAAGCTCAGAGCAATCAGTTGTTAGAAAGATATGATTTTATTTTCTTGCAAAAACAAAATTTACATTTTTATTTTTTAAATTTTTACGCTACTCGTACGGTGTGCGTATGGAGATCTGCGCAAACGATAACAGTAAAATGAGGCGCATTATTTTATAGCCATCTGCTAAAAATTTGCAACTACCGCCATCTCAGCGAGACTCCCCTGCCTTAGCGCTTGCCGGAATGTGTGCGAATGTGCTCGAAGACAGTCGGACAGCATTTGGGGGGAGGGAACACCTGTTTGGTAATGCTTTCAGCTAAGGCTTCGAGCAAATCTTTCCGTCTGTTGCGAATCAATGCGCAGTATGAGAGTGTGTGTGTGTGTGTGCTTGTTTTATGCGTACTTCTGTCATTTTATAGCATTGAACAGAGCTCTCAGTATCGAGCTGCGTTGTAAGTGGATATGGAAATGAAAATTGTTGATTTGGATTTGGTGTTGGCGCCCCGCCATGCTCTTGCTCTTAGTCACTACCCCACCTGATGTGCCAAAAGCGTTCGTATGGCGGTGCTCTGTGATGTATGAAGTAATTTCGGGTTTATAGCTGCTATGCACTTAGTACACCCCTGTCCTAGCTACGAAGGCTGGATCTCTGCGTAATACATACATATGTTTTTCTTTTGTTACTAACGATTACACGGCAGCATATTTCTCAACAGATTTGTGCTTATAAATATACATACCCTTACAATAGCCAAAATTTGCCGGAAGCATTGAATGCCTGTAGTCTGATGCTGGTTATGGAAGCACAGTTGCGTTCATATTAATATTTATCAATTTATTATAATATTTTTCTTTATTGACAAGTGTCGAGCCTCTTTTCATGGGTCTTTTCCAAGATTTGGCTCATAATGAATATTTGGACAGTTATACATTTTCCACGCCTGAAGATACACCGATACGGTCCAACCACTTTGTTGAGGAGGCTTATCCCACCGTTTTGTGGGTTGGGCAGAGTAAATCCAATCGTCAGGCATGCTTTTGTCCCACCATATTCTACAAAGAAGCTGATGGATGCACCTTATCAGTTCTTCGCCGATTTGAATATATACGGGCATGTGCTGCAAATCGTTTTTGCATGAAACTACTACCGAAACAACACGACAAATACGGGCTTGTGTGACACTTTCATGCGAAAACGATTTTCAGCACATGCCTGATAGGCCGGCAATCCATCGGCCTCCGTGGCTTAGTTGTTTTTCGAATGGGTAATTGCTCTTCGAACATCCCTAGTCAGACAATGGGACGTCTGCTTCACTGACATCGGTTTGAAAATTGGGTTCCCCATCGTATGCTTTTACTGACATTCAGTATTCTAGAGAAGTGTTCCCTCAACAATTTCAGTATATTCTGGGCATCAGACACCAAATCACCTGAACGGGACTTGTAAGAGTATGCTTCGGGTTTGAAAGCTTCTGTTAGTCGCCGCATTTGTTCGTAGAATTTTCAAGCATCACCCCTGTCGGCCAGCTTGTCAAGCTCTTCGTACTCCGTTTCGACTTCTCTCTTTTTTGTTTGCAAATACGTCTTACTTCCCTCTTCCACTCTCGGTATTTAGCCCATCATTCTGATCGATGGTAAGGTTGCGAGGTAGGCACTCTGTTCTCTCTGCACTGCAACGCGGTACTCCTCATCATGCCAACTATTCTTTTGCCCTTCCCTAAATGCAATGATTTCGTTTTCAGCTGTACGCAAGGAGGTTGAAGCGCCGTCCGACAGTTCCCTTATACCGAAGCAGGAGTACAAAATATTTTATTAAAGACCTCGTCGTTAAGTTTAAGAAGGCAGAGGCAGTTTCGATTAAAACGTGTTTAAAATTTAACAGTATTGACTGATTAACAAGATCCACATTACTTCGGAGTGAAAACAAAATTATTTTTTCAATATTTTACGAAGGTAATAATGTTTTTAAGACCCCACTTACACCAAAACTATTACAGATTTTTCTAAAACTTTGCTTTCGTTGCTTAAACTCTCAGGAAGTCATATTCTGAAGTAGGTTCGCACAGGTGAATTAAAATCCTGATATTTCGTGAGATAACGAAAAAATTGGATTTCGGCCGCTGGAGATGCCTGTGTTGTTCAGAAATCCTAGGTATGGATCAAAAAGATCGTCGCTTATTGCCAAAGCGGACTGCCATAAATTTATTGAGGTGGATAATATAAAATCCAGCCAATCTGGAAAGTGTGGCAACTGAGAGGCTTCAACCTTAGTCTGGCGAAAGCTGGACAGTGAAGGAGTAAGGGATCTTTTCATCCCATCTTCCTCTTTGCAAGCTGTGGCCCACAAAATTTTCAGCCTCACTGCTTGAATGCTAGTGTTTAATAGAACCAATAAAATTCCCAAAAAGGCATAATAACAGAGAAAAACCGGCTCATTCCCATTCTTATAGGCTGCTACTTCTGCTTGATAGACAAAACAATGGTCTAGCAGTCTGATCCATCCCTGAAAAAGCTCACTACGACTCTTTTTCAGCGACTCTACGCCTTATTCTGAAGTAGAAAGTTCAAAAAATTCTTTTACAGCAAGCACTAAACCTCGCTTATATTTTCTAGTTCATAATAGCTCTTGCTGTATATACTTTACATAGTACTCGGTACCTCAGATCGTAACCAAGTGCATCTTATTTGGATGCCAGGTAACGAAGGTATAGCCCGAAATAAACTGGCTGATGAGCTGGCCCGCTCCGCAGCATCCACCAACCGGTAAAATCCCCTCCACAAGAATAAATCAGTGGATAGGGAGAAGCATTGGCAACAACTCAGGCTACTTGTCGCCTTCTGCACTGGCGACTGTAAGCTCAAGAAGCATTTATATAACATGGGCCTAGCTTCTTTTGCGAAATGTCGGATCTGCGTCTTGGACTCTGAACCCTAGAACATCTGCTAAATGACTGCGCAGACGCTGGATAAAAGCACTTGAATCCATATTTCCAAATAGGGATCACATTGCCTCAATAGGGCCTAGCAGTAAATTGGAATTTATCAATTTGCTGGGGCTTGGTGAGACGTTGCGACCTAGGAAAGGGCACAATAAACCCTAGGTCGCGTTGCTTATCTAATTTAATCTAGTACACGGCGGACAAACTCGTAAAGTTTTCCTTGCGGTTTTTTTTTTTTTTTTTTTTTTTTTTTTTTTTTTTTTTTTTTTTTTTTT
>NW_017535452.1:211611-244773 GCF_001853355.1 Bactrocera latifrons
GTTGAATTACTGAAAGATAAAATAATAATAATAATAATAAATTTCTAGCGCATCTTACATCGTACTTTAAATCTTTTGTATCTGTAAACATGAACACAACTGTATATAGACTTACATAGTCAGGATTTTTTGGTGAAATATTGGCAAATGCGTATTTTAGTTCCTCGAACGATAGTATACAGCTAGAAATAAGTTCGAATATCCGAGCTTCATTGATTACACCACACTTTTGCCTCACTAATCGGACAATAGCAAGAAGTACGGTTATGTCTGCGACCAGCAATAGTAATTAAAAGAAAATTAAGATTTTCCTAATGGCAAATAATACACACTAAGGTACCGGTTTAAAAGCACAAATATTCCACTAAGCTGCCGAGTAGACATAATAATACATCTATGTCGAATGTATGTATGTAACAGTGCTGGCGAAAGAAATTAGTAAATATGTATGTGTCCTTTGATTGGAGTGCACATGAATATTTAAAAACAGTTGTTTTTCCAAGCTTAGTGACATATTTAAGAATAGATAAAATACATTTCATTGAAAAACAATTTTCTGCACTTTAAGCAACGAACACGAATATACGCACACACACACACAGATGCAACATGTTGCGAGCAAAAATATATGAATTTTCCGAAGTAAAAGGATATGAACTGCTGAACGCTTCCTGGTCGCAATCAGCATTCGTAATTGCAATAAAATCATGAATATTAATACAAACTAATATTAAAGTGTCGCTCATTCATGTCACTCGACGTTCATACTCATTACGTTCTTATGCTATGCTGTGCTGTGCCATGCAAAAACAATTCCAACTGTCAGCTCACACGAAAAGTGATGAAAATGTTATAAATGCAATTTTAATATAGCAAATGCCATGCTCATTCGTCGGTCTGGCTGTGTGTGTGTGTGTGTGTGTGTGGCTCTAACTCGACGTGGCACCACCGGGAGCTCGTGTCATGCCAAATGGCAATAGTTGTCACATACATGCATAAATGCATTCCTATATATGACACTTATGAGAATTCAATGACTTTTTGCCCTCTTTTCCGTAATAAACTTAGTTGGTATTTTTGCTGACAAAATGCTTGGAAATGGCAAGCGTGGCTGCAACCTGCCGGAGCGACTGTCGCTTCTATATTGTTTAATTGCAAAGTAAAAGGCAGAAGGAAGTCGTGTTGCGGCATTTGCAAACTCTGATGTTCACATTTGCATCATGACATACTACTACTGGTGGCTATAAATAATAATTTCCAGCATAAAATTAAAATTGAAAATGTTGAATGTCTTAATACTTAGCACTCGTGAAAAAGTTCTTCACTTTAAATTGCTGCTTTCACAATTGAAACAAAGTTTAATTCGTTTGCACTGATAACCATAATAACCTTTACTAATACAGATGACGGCACAGAAGAATTTGATTTGATCGCTCGATTAGTATGGCAGTTATAAGCTATAGCGGTCCCATTCGTCGGATAATATACGGACGCTTTGGGCAATAATACACGTCAAATTTGTCGAAAATATCTCGTAACATTAAGAAGTTTTCCATACAAGTACTTAAATTCGTACCATTCAGTTTATATGGTTATATGATATCTCAAAAACTGAGAGACTGTTTTGCGTATATACTAACAGACGGATATAACTAAATCGACTCACTTGGATAATTTACCATATATAATATATTGTCAAAAAAATTAAAAATAGAAAATTTAAGAAAATTTTTTAATTATTCGTCAATATTTATTTTGTTGCCATCAAAATAGAACTCCTTATTGACCCTCCTTAACAAACAAAAAAAACACAATGCCCATTACCGTTGAATTTTGAGCGCCCTAGGCCTGGGTTTTTTTTTTTTTTTTTTTTTTTTTTTTTTTTTTTTTTTTTTTTTTTTTTTTTTTTTTTTTTTTTTTTTTTTTTTTTTTGGTTTGCCGGTTTTTTCCATTCGTCTCGATGATTATTGTCTTCTTTGCCTGTCAAGCGCATAAACCTTTATCTCGTCAGCAGTTATATTGCTCTCCATGAATGTGTGATCGAAATTCGCACGATCAAGCTTGTCAAGAAAGGCCTGCTTACCGTACTCTTTTTATATAATATTAACGGGACGAGTTGTGCAAGAACGTGTTTAATACCAAAAATAACAACCAAAACATTCGAACGGACTCACGAGAGATGTCGAACTCCAAGCACCATATCCTTCACTTTTTTAATATAATATTTCAGTTGAAGAGGTCGAAGGTCGTCCAGACCGAGGCATGTTTTCAACGATAGAGGACTCCGGAAAGAAGAAATATATTTTTTTAAATATCATTTATCAACGGGATTTAAATACAATTTCTGGGTGCTTTTTTGTATCAATATAATGTATTACTTATTAAACTAACATAAAACAACAGATATTTCAGCAAACTAAAATATATTGTCCAGTAACCTTATTTTTTTGTACACTTTTAATACGTTTTGGTATACTTTCTATCAGTTTTTCGATTATATCTTTTGGTTTTCGGTACTATCAGAACCTGAACCTTAATCCAAAGCTCTTCTTTATTTTTAGGTGCACTTTCATAAACAAACAACCTATCTTTTTAAAAAGAGTTCATTCATTTTGGATCGACTTCTGGTCTGGGTTTTGTACGGACCACTTTAGAACTATTAAACGTGGATCAGGTAACTAATTTGTGACGATTTTGACTATTTTTTTTGGTCACCATCTTGCTAGAATACTAACTCGTCCTCAGGATATATGCGAATGGGAACAATTTTTAGAAAATTTGATTACAAAACACTAAGATATTCAAGATGCCACTTCAATACAAGAAGTATTGTTTTTCATTCGATTGAAAACGATTCACTTTTATTTCATCTGATCATAAATAGTTATTATGCAGACTTCTGTGCTCCAATCCTATATATCGGTACAAAACTTTAACCACGCTTTCAGATTCTTGTAGGACTAATTCATCGTAGAGCTTTTCCCCCCGTCCACTAACTAACATTTCTGTTTATTTCTCCTGCGGTAATTTTGGTGTCATAAAATTGTTGCGCCGCATTATTCGTTCTATTGCTCGAGCAATATTTATTTTATATTCAACCTTATTTACTTCAATTGGTTCATGGTAAAATTTAAACCGAGCAGGCCCCTATATGCATGCGCGAGTTGAATCGGTAAAATTTTTTCTAATACTCGAGACGAAAGTCATCGCTGGGCTACCGCATGCACCCAACATGGCTGTTTTTGACTTTTTTCTGCTTTCGAACTG
Organism: Bactrocera latifrons; assembly: GCF_001853355.1. Classification (NCBI taxonomy): domain Eukaryota; kingdom Metazoa; phylum Arthropoda; class Insecta; order Diptera; family Tephritidae; genus Bactrocera; species Bactrocera latifrons. Next base: position 214,879 of record NW_017535452.1, read on the forward strand.
GAATATCCGTTTCGGGGAACGCTCAATGAATCCATTACCCAAATGCTTGTATAAAATTTGGCAGAGAAACCGTTCGCATCGGAATTTAGCTGCTCCCGAACACATACTAATTGATATGAGGTGATCAAACTTCCCAAAAAGGCTAAAAGTTGAACTAATCTGAGAAATATAGCTTAAATGGACCTATTTGGTTTAAAGTATAATATAATTAATATATATAATCGGCGCATCAGATGGAGAATAAGCTCCAAGCTAACTTCATTCATATCAGCACTCATTATCACTTCATTAAAACATCACACATATTGACCAACATAAGAACTTTAAAGTCAGGCAGGACAGGGTGGTCAGGAAATCGGAAACTGTAAATTCTTTCATGGATATATGTATAGGGAAGGTCTCTACTCTTTACATTAGGCCAGTATACTGAGGAAATTGATTTGTCGCAATTTTATAAAGGTAAAAAGCGGAAGTCTTATCACGCTCCAACGGAGGGGGAACGCTGCTTTCTAGCGCTGTACCTATGAACCTCGCATGCGTTCGTCGGTGAGTAGTTGCTGTGCGGCAGAGAGATTATTTGAATTGAATTACTTGACTTTAACAAACTTCATATTGTTGCAGTCATAGGAGATCTTATGAACATTGTCTAAAAAGCATTTATGAGGTAAAGCTAAAAATTTTGTCGGGTACAAGTTGTCAATGTTGTATGGAAGTTAGTGAAGTAGAAATATCAAGACAATTTCTTGTAAAATTTTTGTTACAAGAAACATAGCCAAAACTGACGTCAGCCTCGTCCACAACTTTGTGATAGGTATAAAGTAGTTTGATTTTATTTATGAGGGTCTTCATGACCATTATGTAGCAGGTTTAGATATTACAATTGTCAGGCGTTCTCAGCTTTCCACGTTAGATTCCTGTTAGGATCGCAACCTAAGCTAACCTTAGAAGAACCAGAGCAGACATAAGTAGAACAGTATTTAATGTCAATGAGACTGTAAGGACGGATGTAACAGTAACCATGTGTTTCGTACAAAAATTAGCCCATTAAAAAGCTAATTTTTAAATGAGTCAGTAGATAATAACTTGAGTATTCGAAAAAATTTATTCAGTTGAGAGATGCCAACTTGTCTGTTTTCTGATTGTTCAACAGTTGTGCTCATGAAAGCATATTACACAAAGAGAGATCAACCGAATACTTGATGCATACAAATGTTTGTCAATACAAATACAAATATACACATACATACGTTCACCATATGTATATGTATTGGCAAAAGGAACTAGGTCAACGCATGTCAAATAGGATTGCATTCGGAAAATTTACGTAGCGGCACACAATCCAACGGCGCAACGCCCTTCAGCGCGTTTGCACACAAAAGTGAGATTGATGAGCACGATATTACATCCTTTCTGTTTCATTGCAATAAAAAACGCAGAGACGGCCCGCAATTACATGATTTCTCTTTTTATTTACACAAGCGATGCCTATCGGGACTCTTGTAGGCTTTGGGCTTTGAAAAACCAAATGCTGCAACTTTTATTGCAATTTGCATAGAACTTCGCATTCGCACCAAAAAAAGCGTCGTGCGGAAAGCATTGCTCTCGGAAACTGCCCACAAGAAGCGAACTTTTAATTTCACTCTTTCAAATATTCTCTGCTGACAGTCGAACACAAAGTGATGAAAGCCTACCATTTGTAGATCGATAAAATATATGTATAGTATGAGTTTGGTATTTATTTATTATTTTTTTCAGAAAGTTGAAAATATTTATTACAACAGCAGGGTTTGCCTCGTATACATGGAAGCCACCCCACTTTTCTTATGATAATAATAAGGTCATCAGACAGTATAATTAATTTGCCATCGATATAGTAATACGGTCGAAGAAACTACGAACTATCTTAGTATTTTTATATAATTTAAAATTGTTTGTTAATGAGGATAAAGGTAGGTTATATTAGATTAATTTGGTACGCCAATAAGCCACGCATAGACTAGGTTTGGTATTTTGCGATGCCAGTTGGTTGCTAGGTCCAAGAGATGTAGTCATTTTTTGAGATGTCCTCTCTTGAAGCGACCTATCTACCGATACCTCCTTAAATGTATCATACCTTGGCGACCACAGATGCTTACAGCGTAGTCTTGCCAATGCGGGACAAGAGCACAAGAGATACTCCATTGTTTCCCTGGTACCCTGCTCTAGACCTGCAGGAAATGTGTCTTCTCGATCTGTCAGCCTCAGCCTTTGGGCGTGTTTCACCACCAGACAGTGACCAGTTAGTATTCCCATCATTTTACTATAGCTTCTTTTAACGGAATTGTGTACTTAAGATCTATCGTTTTGCACATGACTTTTTGCATTTTGATTTTGGTTTTCTTTATCACGTTTCTAATTCAAAATGACAAACTAGAAACGGTTCGTACTGAAGATTCATTATCTCTATATCACAATTTGTTACATTGTTGAAGCCAGAAATACATTTTTTAGTTCGACAAAAAGAGCAGGCCTTAAGGTCGAGTTAGTTACAAAGTGAAAGTTCCATTTAGTTTCAAGCAGCAATTCAAAAATGTTGCAAATATATGTAAACTCATCAACTCTGGAAGTCTAAAATGTTTTATGGACGAAAGCTTAAAGCCCCAAAAAAGCGGGACAGGCAAGAAGGAAGTCTTGAGTAGTTTCCACCTCATCTTCTTTCATACAGTGATCTTTTCTCTTATCAGAAAGACAATCAATGCTATTGATAACGAGGTGCGGCACCACTCGACCAACCCTTAACGCACTGTTAATTCTGCTATCTGAGTAAGAAGCATTAGATCTATAGCTACCTTAATGGCAGACACCTCGGTTTGGAAGACACTGCAATAGTCAGCAAGTCTGACGCTGGAGTTGATAGAGAAGCTCTTGAGGGGTTTACTCCTCTACCAACCTTCCGCTAAGCTCTGACCCATCCATACAGAAACTCACTGTTTCTCTCCTCCAGTATTTTCGATAGTATATGGGTAGAGAAGAAGCTGCCAGAAGTCGGTTTGGCGACTCCATGATCCAAGTGATCCGGTATGAAGTCAAAGTGTGTGAGTGTGTCCGAGTGTTCAGATACCTGTTCTTTTAAGAACCCATATTCTCTGAGTCTGTCAGCAATTTCTGCAGCCATACACCTTCCGACGAAGCTTACAGCCACTATATGCAAGATGGTGTTAAGTGCCATGCTTGGAATGGACCTTAGTGCACCACATAATGAGCTTGACTAGGGTATCGTAGAGCCAGAAGACCGGTGAGAGACCCCATCTTTTGCCTTATTTTTTGGCTCCAATCGTTTATCATTTTGGTAGATCATCCTACTCGAATCGCTTAGTTGAATAATAATATTTATAAAATTACAGTTATAACTTTAAAGAGATTTAACTTAAATTTGAATAAATGTACCAAATACGATCTCCAATTATGCCAAAATTACACACACGGTCTATTAAAGTGCCTTCAAATAAAAATCAAGTAAAATACACCTGCAATAAAATTTAAGCGCACATTTTCGTTTTGAACTTAATTTTACTACACTTTTAAGTTGCGCATTACGCATCACTTGCGTGTATGTATGTGTGTATGTGTATGGGGTCTTGTTGAGACATAACCGTAAAAATAAGCACATGCAAATTAAATGAAAAATGTTAAATTTTTCCGTTGAGTGAATTTTGATGGACATTCACCTCAACAAGCATTTGCTGCAAGGAAAAGTTTAAATAAACCGCAAAAATGTGGAATGGCAAATAAAAAAATCCGAATAAAATGCAAAAAAAGGAGCGCGCAACTTCTGGTTTTAAAGCCAAGCAAAATGAGAGAAAAAGCGAACTATGGAAAGGACATTTTTATTACTCTATTTTATAGTTGTTGTTATTTTGTTCATTTGTTGTTTGCTAATATTTATTTCATTTTTATTTGTTGTTGTACATTTTTTTGCCTCCTTCTAAACGGCACAGAGCAGTCCCCACACAATCAGTGTAACTTGAGGGACTAGACATACGTAGATATAAATATATGGTGCTCCTAAACAGGCATTTAGTGGTGCATGTTTACAGTGCTGTGGGAGAATTGTTTAGCTTATTTTCCGGTACTAATTCTTAGTAAATAAACGCATGGAAATCATTGTTGTGCCTCTTAGGTTTACACCAGATTTTTTGTATTACATAAAGGTCTAAAACGAGTCCTCATTAGTCTACATGTTCTCATCTGATCTCGTAGAAATCGCGTCTGTAAAAAGCCAAATAAAATTTTTTCAAAATATAGAATTTAATTTGTAAGGCAGATATATTCTATTGTGATTCGATATTGATGAAAACGTGTAAAAATTTTCAGATCGATATCTCTTGAGACACTTATTCGCCCAATTAATCTCAAAGTTGAGGCCACTGACTCCGAATTTGGGTAGTAAATCTCAATAATGTCGACTAGTTGTTGTATTGTATATCTTTCCATGATGAAATGACAAACATTACTAAAGATAAATGACAAAATGGAAAAAATATAATGTCGTTTGTTGCTCCTATCGGTCTACTTTTTAAGGTCCCTACTCAAAAACCCTGTACAGAGAGACAGAAGAGCATGGTTCAATCGACAGCTCGTGGTGCTGACATTTGTATATACATAAGTGGTACTTTACCATATATGGTTTCCGACGTATTTTTGGGTGTTCAAAACTTGCTGCGGACATTGATATACCCGGCTCTGGGTTTATCTCAGTATATAGAAGGTAACAAAATCCGTAGAAAGCCGAGAGAATTACTATTTCATATGAAGTTAAGAAATTTTATGTTTGGTAAGACATGCCGAAGATAAGTATTTCAGTTAGTCCCCATTAAATGATTTGAATATTAATCATTGGATGGAGAAACGACATAAAACCTTTACTAATAAAAATCCTTCTGAAATAAAAGAATCGATGTCTGTTACGGTATAGTAATCTTGGAGCTCGTTGGAAAGTCTGATACAATATTCGTATGCTATTTGTCAGAACTTTCTCTGTTGCTTGTGACGTTCGGTCTTCATCAAGCAAATATAAGTATATACATATATATAGTCTGTAAAGTTTAAAAACCATTCGAAATTTTACATAAATTTTTACTAAGAGTCAAAGACCGAACGGAAAACAGTTTTGAATGACAATTGAGTGTAGAAACATCCTTTGAATTACCACATGAATAGTGATAAAAATATCTAGAGAGGAGTGGTAGATATCAAGCTTCAAGATTTACCCTATGTTTATTTTTTATGCTCCAAACTGAGCTGAGTAGATTCAGTGATGTAGCCACGAAAGAGTGTTTCAGTTTTTGAAATATTAGTCTGAAATTCTATTTGTTGGAACTGGCCATATTGGACCACTATAGCTTTTATCTGTCATACAAACTGAACGATGGGAATCAAGCTTTTGTAAGGAAAATTTTGTTATTTTAATGCAAAAATGTCTGAAAATTTATTTTAGATCAGACCACAACAAAGTACAGGTGCAAACCGACCGAACACAATCTATATCTTTTATAAAAACTCTTTTTTAGATGCTATCATTAGTTAAAAAGCTCGCCGTTTTCCTATGGTTAAGAATGGGACGTTACTTTTCGATTATTACCAGATTGGTACCGGGTATCGGTCAATATCGCTTCAATAAGTCATCACAATTTGTCCTTTCGAATGACGGCAGCAGCTAAACCTTAATTTTTCGCGGGACTTGCATCGACTTGATAAATACATTTATCGTAGCTGGGGTGTGTTCTTCCTCTCAGGCGACAGGGCTTACTAGCGGAACCGTTGTGTTTGAATGAATGTGAAGAGCTCATACAGTTTATCATTCGAAGGAGTTCAGAATCCTTCATTGGGTGGCCATAAATCCTTCTTAGAACTCTTCTTTTGAACCCGCCTACGTAAGGCTCTTCGCTATTCTTCATTGTACGTGCTTCTGCATCATACAGCTGGACAGGTAGTTTGAGTCACTTATATATCATGAGTTTTGTTTCGTAAGATAGGGATCTACTTTTTAATTTTCTGCTAAGCCAATGATAGCATGTGTTGGAAGTTGTGATTCTCCGATTGATTTCACGGCTAATTTCGTTTTTGGTATTTACTTTAAATTCAAGATAGACGAAGTTTTTCATTACTTCGAAGTTACTATCACCAGCAACGTGATTTCTCAATCATTAAGATCCTTTGATTAATGACAAGAGGTTCTTCGTTTCGTCCTCGTTCACCACCAAACCCATCTGCTTCACTTATTTTTTTATTATTTTATTGGCAAATAAATTTAACTATAAAGCCGAATCAACTGAAGAAAGTGTGTACTTCGGAGCTTCTAATGACTGTGAAGATAAACTCTTCGCCATTTAATTCTGTAAACAAATGGAAAATAATATAATATAAATTGTTTGTTTCTAAAGGTGAGCCAATGCTGTTAGACGTATTCTGAAGTGTTAAGCCTACATTTGGGATGATATTTAGTGAGGTTAGGTTGAGAGGTCCACCCTATTAGAAAGCTCAATTTGACACCTTAGAACCCTAAAGCTCCTTATCATAAGACCCTTACAAGTGGAAAAAAACACTTTGAGCCTGTCAAAATGTTGTTAAGACTATTAATGTGAATTTCTGCGATGTCTTCTGATTTGTTGAAGACTCCAGGTAAGACTGCCGAGGTGTTTCAACCTCAGTCTGGTAACTTTGAATAATGGAGTGGAAAGTGCCTGAATCACATCACCCTTCTACATACAACTTTGGCAACGATCTTATCAGACAAAATTTTTAACCTTACCACAGAATGTCTATTGGTCAGCGTTCAGTAAGATCCCTACGATTGCGGCTAGACTAAAGGCAAGTAACTCAGTGATCTCCTGTGCTCTACTTAAAGCCAAAAGCATCTCGTAGTCGCAAGGCGGTTGACCTGCTAAGCGCACGCAGTGGTCAAGTGCTAGAACGCAAGAAGGCAACGGAGATCCAACCCCGTTCCATTCCGATGTCGGCGTGGTGAGGACGCTCCATCTGGCGAGCTCATCGGCTCTTCACTTACCAGCGATTTCGCTTTGAGCAAGCACCCATACAAATCTGATGATGAAGTATATTGATGATATTTTAGTGAGGACAAACATTTTGCAAGTATTTTTAATAAACTAATGAAACAAGAAAACTCAAAATTCGGCGAACGACATCAAAAAGTACTACAAACTTTTCCCGTTGCTTGCCTTTAACGCAACACTGTTCCCCACTTATATATAAAATACTGTACGTTTATTTATAAATAAATAACTGCCTTGAGTTTTTTGCAATTTTTCCCTTGACTGAGTCTTCGCTTGGACTATTAGTATGTTCTTAGTGTACCGAGCTCTTGTTGTTGATGCTTGATGCTGCTGTTTTTTGTCGCTTTGGCTAGTGCTTGCAAGAAAGATAGGAAAACTTTACTTGTTATCAAACTAATGTAACAGATTTTGTCTGCCGCCAGTTTGGCTTCCATTTTTTCCTCCACGCACACACACACACACACTCACACAGAGTCGGTAGCTGTGGCGAGTAGCTAGAAGGCTAGGTGGATAGGTGGCTAGTTCGTAGGTAGATGTAGCTACTTAGTTTTTCTGGCGAAAAGTTGGCAACAACCTGCTCGCTATCAAACGAATGGCCAAGCGACCGCATGCTTATCGCGCTGTGACATCGTTCGGCCAGGCGCGCTATTGCTCATGAGCGCATTGGGCGTGTTGGCCGTGCTTGGTGTGGGAAAGCACAGAGCTGGGACACAACAACAACAATAACAGTGCAGTGCTTAATTAGTAGAAAAATGCATTTCTCCGAAATAAAAAAAAAACACGGTAAATTAGAGAGACACAGCAATGGGGCTGCTCCCTTTTCCAGCGCTGCCACAGGTGTTCTGCAGCTTATGCATTTCGAGAATGATATTCGGAAGCGGCGCAAGCAGCAGCAGCGTCTTTAAAGTGAATGGGAAATTTGAAATTAAAATGTTAGCAAAACGCTTTTCAGCTTAAAGCAGTGCTGCCGACCCTTTATTTCACTGTACTGCATCGTCAATACCGTCGCCGTCATCGTCCTCGTCGTCGTCGTCGTCGTCTGGTCCAATTGTCTCCAACTGCTCGTTACGACCTTTTGTCACGACATACACGGTCATCGCGATGCTCGCGTGCCGCCTGCTACTGCTGATCTTTGTTGTATTTTGTACTTGCATTTGTGTTGTTGTTGTTGCTGTTTCAGCCACTGTCATTGCCATTGCCATTTGGCTTTATTGTCATTGCGCTTAAAGTGGCCAAAATCACGACTAAGCGCCATGGCAAGCGACCGTGGACGTCAATGCATTTCGCCAAAAAGCTAAACAAGTGCATATATATATATATATGCGTGTGTGTGTGTGTGTGTGTGTGTGTGTGTGTGCATTCGAGTGCATGTGAAAATAAGAACAAAATCTGCCATGCTTAATACCATTCTGGCGAAAAGCATGTGAAATCGAGAAACCGGCAATGACAATGCATGCAACAGAAAACCAACAACAAACATAAAAACAAAATCGCATAAGTATAAACAAATAAGGCGGAAAATAAAAGCGATTTGTAGAACATGGTGGAACAACGCGCAGAAGATGCTCGAAGAATTGTGTTAAGTCAGCAGCGCAATGACTTGGCGAGATTGCCTCCATATGCATATATACATACATACAGAAAGACATACAATGCACATAGGTATGTACAATACAAATACATATATGTATGTAAAGAATACCTTGATATCAGGAACTAAGAAGAGAAATATTCTTCTAGTGCGGACCTGTGGAAGCTGGAAACATACACACATATATTGAGACTTATGAACTTGAGAGAAAGTCTCTGCATTGGATTTATACATTCTGGTGTCCTTTCGGTGATATAGCTGTTATTGAATATTTATATGAGTTATCTCGGTGATTTAATGGGCAAACCAAGAAAGGTGTTAAAAATCGATATTTTCATATTTTGATTGTTTATACCTTCAAAAATAGCTAAACCTTAAAATCGTTATTTCAATTTTTTTTTTTTTTTTTTTTTTTTTTTTTTTTTTTTTTTTTTTTTTTTTTTTTTTTTTTTTTTTTTTTTTTTTTTGATTTTAGCCTTTTAAGGCCCAATCGCTTGGTTCAAGCTTTTCCAGTTTATCTTTAAATGCAGTTTTCGCAAAACTATATTTTTTGTGTGCATGTTTTGTATATATTCTTCTTCTTCTTCTTTACTGCCCAAGACATTGGTTACGTGGTTATAGCCGAGTTTACAACAACACGCCATCGTTCCTCCTTTTCGCTGTTTGGCGAAATTTGGAGATTCCAAGATTATCGTCCTGGTTTTTCCTACATAGTGGTGATCTCCCTCTTCCTCTGCTTCTCCCGGCTGGTAATGCGTCGAATACTTTCCAAGCTGGAGTGTTTTCATACATTTGGGCGTCATTACCTACCCACAATAGCCGCTGTCTCTTATTTCGAACTATGTCAATGTCGCCGCATATCTCGTACAGCTTATCGATCCATCGACTGCGATATTCGCCGTTGCCAATGCGTAAAGGACCATAAATCTTCAACAGAACCTTTCTCTCGAAAACTCGTAACGTCGAATCATTATATGTTGTCATCTTCCATGGCTTGGCACCATATAGCAAGACGGGAATAATGAGTGACTTGTAAAGTTTGATCGTTGTTCGTCGAGAGAGGATTTTACTTCTCAATTGTCTACTCGGTCCAAAGTAGCACTTGTTGGCATGAGTTAACATGCGTAGGATTTTCAATCTGACGTTGTTTTTGGTGTTAATGCTGGTTCCAAGTTGGACGGAATTTTCTACGACCTCGATGTTATCACTGTCAGCAATGACGTGAGAGCCAAGTCGTGAAAGCGGCGACTCTTTGTTTGATGACAGAAGATAGCTCACGATAGGGAGTCGCCTTTTTGTTATGGCTCAATAGTATTTCTTTCAGTTTACGCAGCCGTATTAGTTTTGTAAGGATACCAAGTTCAGACATAAAGGCAGTTGCTTTTCGTGGATATAGATGGATATATCCTAACAAATCCTAAATTGCATTTTGGCAGACCGAACTCGAAAAAATTTTTGTGTAAATTTAAAATTTTTTTAAATGCCATCATTTTGCCCATTCTTGCTTTTTTCGACCGGAATTCATTGAAGTAGAGATTGTTGTATTGCCTGAATGGGGGCTTACCGCGCAGTTGGTAACACTTAGAAGAAAACATCGCCATAAAATATTTAAATATATATATGTTACAATGAGCAAAATATAGTAAGACATAGGTCAGTTTTTTAAATTCTTAATTTATTCTTCAAAAATTTATGTCGTCTTCCCCAAAGAAAACGGGCCTTAATTCCAACCTCCTTTGACGAATAACTTCGCGCAAACGACTCATAACGCTCACGCGACGCCCGAAAGTTCTTTGACGATCGTCGATTCTCAAGCACCAATTCCTTTATTTTATTGAAGTGTTCGCTATTAGTTGATGTTAACGTCGTCAACGCGCTCTTGACTCTCTGTTTTTTTTTTTCAAATTCAGAAGCCTGCAAAAAATTGGAAATAATAATCCTATTAGTTTTTAGTTGAGATAGTTCTTATAGTAGTTATAGTTATAGTTTTGAATAGTTACAAAAATGTGTAAGTCTCTCTACTATGTAACGCTCACGCAGCGTAAAGTATAATCTCAATATTTCAATATTGACTCAAGTTATATATTGTATGACTAAATTAATGATGACATTGCAATTGCGTAATTATTGACATTCTTCTATTCTAAATTCATTGGCTTAAGTAATACTATAGCTTTAAATGTATATGAAAGGAATCATATGACTTATGATAACTTTCTCTACATTTTTCCCAAATTTGGCAACTATGATGATTTTTCAGCTCCAATAGATACTCAGAATTTTCAATTCAATTTTTTGGTTAGTAGTGAGCTCGGATGGTTCCACTTTGCTTGGAGCTTTCACTTACCAAAATACACCGATTTATGCTGGCATCGCGTACATTTGATATCTCTACTGTGTTATATGTTTCGGTCAACGATACTTTCAAACATCTCAATAATTTTATGAAGTGATTTTTGAAGGTTCTACCCTACAGGCTCTTTTACGCATAAGTTTCTGCGGTGTTGATATGGCCTTTATGAAATTTACTTTCTTTCGCTAATAAGTGGTTACTCCGCCAATCACAGAGTCCGAACCATGCTCAACAGAACTGGAATAAAAAAAGTGATGAAATTCCTTTTTTTTTAATTTTTCCTAAACCTTTAACTGTTTTTATTCCCAAACGTTATGTTTAATGATTGAATATTAGTATCGAGCAGGAAATCAACGCGAGAGAAAATTTTAATTTTATATAAAGAGAGAGTTTTCAATGACTTGTTGAATTCAGAAATATGTTTGTTAATATGTTTGTTAAAGACGAAGAATTAAATTTGATAAAATTGGTACCAAGAGCGATATTTTCTCATATCCTTGTATTTCCCGAGTAACTACAAGCAACTTTGTGCTCGTTGTATTCCGTTTCCCATTATCAAAATAATTTTTCTACAACAACATAATATTTTGTTGTTTGGAGCTCGCTCTCTTTAGATTGCTTTCACATCTTACCTTGATTTTCACCAACTGAATGTATTATATGCCAAGTGTTCTAGAAGTACAAGCAAATATACGTGTATCAGTGATTCAAGTGCAGCGTAGCGCGACATCTTGTAGCTCTTTCTTTTTACAAGTGTCTTATGGAAAATGAATGCTTGTATTTTCCGATACAGAGCTTAGAACCCAGAAGCTGCTTAAGGGTTGCACAAAATGTTCCCAAAATATTTGCAAGGTCTATACGAAAGGAATTTTCAAGTTTGGAGAAAAAGTGTTAGTATGTACTTATACATATGTATATAATACACTACATACTACGTCACGTTTACGAGCTACACCAGTCAGTCTGTTCTAAATTCCAGTATTGCTCGATTCGGAAATAAATTTTCTCTCTCATAAATAATAAAAGTATATCTGAATATACTCTTGATTGCATAATTATTTACATAAAATGAACTACGCCGAAGAGGACGAAAATTAGTGGACCTTGATGGCGTAGTCAAATACGAGCAAGTTTTTTACTTGGACTTTCTTGCAATTTCTGACAACGCCTTGAAATATGAGTAGGAGTAGAAAAAGAAGTAGCATATATAGCATGCCGATACCAACAGAGGGATTTTAACAAAATAATATATATTCGTACAACCCTAATGCAGCTGCGTGGGTATGAATATGTCAGCACTAAGAGTGCATGTATTCCCCAAGCATTTCGCTGGTTAAACAAGGATTTGTGTTAATTAAGGTTGCTAACATGACGTTAAGAAATACGCCGACACAATGGAAAAAATACTAATTAGAGCGAAAACAAGTGATCAAGAAAATGCGGGCGCGAGGCTCTCACATGGCGGCAAGTGGGTCGCGATGCATTTTATGAGAATTTTATACAAATACAAGAAGGGATTCTAATTAGCAAATAGAAATATTATATTAAAAAGTATGGCAAAAAACTGGGAAAAATAAAAATATTCTGTAACACAGCTTAAAGATTTAGTAACAAATAGTGGTAAATTTTCAACTTGTAGCTTGTGAAAATTTCGTTCTCTTATATACCGATAAGAGGTACATAGATGATAGCTGTATTGGAACTGGAGTGGTAGTAAATTGATCTTACGATGCTGTAAGACTACCCAATCTAGTCAAGTTAAGTGACCATATAGACATAGATGTGTTTATGTATATATATATATATATACTAGGGTATCCTTCCACGCGTTGCTGTGATATACAATTTATACTATTATTCTATCTTCTAAGTTGGTTCGAACTGAACACAGCGTGCTAAATTTTACTAAAATCGGTTCAGTAGTTTAAGAGTCCATCGCGAACAAACAACGTGATACGTACTTTTTATATATAAAGATATAGTGGCTCACTGAGAGTATTCTCTGTGTAGGCTATAAAAAAGGTCATTTTAAGATTCTTAGTGTTCTTGATTCTATTCCATATCACGGTAGTCGTAATCTTTTCAAGGTAACTTATATTCGATCCCGATATCAATACATATCGACATCAGAAAAGAATGGAGCAGGGGTATATATAATAGTATATTAGATATGGTGTCTTTTCAGCAAAACTAGCTATCAGAAACTCCTTCCGACTACCAGACCAATGCAGTGCCTTCCAGGCGGAGAGCACAGCAATTAAAGAAAGCTTTCCTGTTCTGACAAGGAGCACCGATAGCCAAACGGCTTTGAAATCAATTAAATGTTATAGAATTTCATAACGGTTAATGAAAGAACTTTTTCTTGTTTAAGGAAAAACCTCCACTGAGTTTGAAGATACAGTAATATCCTTGCGACTCTTAAGATGATGAACTACTCAGAACATCAACCACCCTTTTATTATAGATATAACGGAGTCTCGGAGAATTTTTCAACAAGCTTAACAATGTGGCATGAATGAATATGAACATACTACATGCCAACTGTTAATTAAGAATCGCAACTATCGGTCGATGGTTTCTAGATATTGTTTTGAAAGTTGCGCATATAAAACCCTTTGAATTGAGGAACTTTATTAAGAAAACTGGTTGGTGCAGAGAGGACATACTAGAATTTCTGCATAAAAATATTATAGCTTTAAAAATTATATTTGAAAAATTAATCACACAAGTTTTGCTTGACTTGAATACGAAGGAAGATAATAAGAGGCTTAGTTAGAATGATTTTTGGAAAGAAATTAAGGAACAATGACGATACAATCACCGTGACTGGTTTTGAAGCAAAGGCAAATCGGAATTGACCTAGGTACAATATATTGATTGATGAAATCAGATTATAAAAAGTGAATTTTTGTGTAAAACTGTACGAATTTCTCAGCCTCTTTTAAGGGGAAGATTTGGAAAGAAAACATTAAAGCTTTCGCCGCTAATTTCAGCGGAAAGTTCAAAGAATTTCTAAATTATTTTAGTATAACCCATCCACAAACCTATCTATGATACGACGACAGCTTCGCTCTGAACATGAAAAATTGTCAACGAGCGCTTTGTTGCACGAACAGCAACTGCAACTTCCGCTGAATAACGCAGTCAATTACTTTAGTCGCTGAGCATGCTCTCAATACAAGCCAGACAATAGCAACTCAACTGAATGACATTTACAAACTCGCGAAATTATGTCTGTCTAACAAAATTTGTCGATGTTTTATGCGTAAGCAATGAAGTGCAAACACAGTTTCGACTTGACAAACGTCTTGCCGAGCATCAACAGACAAACCGAACCCATCATTTCACATACCGACATACAGATTTGCATAAATGAAAAGCGACACGCTGCCAGTCTCAAGTTGATATCTCATAATCAATGCAACCCTGCCTCCTTCGAGCATACAGAGCCGCAGTTATCTCCACATTATTCTTTTTTCGCTTCATTAGTTACAACCGTGGAGTAAGTGTCTGTGTGTGTGTGCGCTGCATTGAGCTCCCATTATAGTCCTATCATAAGCAGCCAACCAAATTCGGCAGCATATTGAGGTCTTCGCCGCTGATTGTTTGATATATTGCGATATCCCTGAACAAAAGTGGAATATTGTCGATGGTTTGCAGCAATTTCACGTTTATGAACACATGGTTGTGCAACAATGCGAACAAGCTTATTAAAATTGCAATGCCTGATTGGTAGTTGAGGGTGGCTTTTCTAATTGGAGATAATTAGGAGGAAGTATTATGGGCTATAATGACAAATCGAATTGGTATAAGATAATCTGTTCCCAATACCTATTTATCAGAAGCATGTAATTTGATAAGGAATAAACTACATATGTAAAAATTACGTTTTCAGATGTGCTCAGACCCGTTCAGTGCTTTGAATTTTGTAGCTTTTTGATTTATGTAACATATAAAACTTGAATAGTAATAGTTCGAAAAAAATGCACTGAACTTGTCTCCTAGACTCGAATGTACCAGATGAAATCCCCTTTGGTTTGATTATTAGAATGCAAGAGTATGAAAGCTTCTCACAATTTTATTTTGGGATTCCCATAAGCTACAAGTTGCGTTCCAAAATAAACAGAACGTTTTGAATCTAGCCCCATAGTGGCGCCATCTATATGACGACTGGTGCATTAGAATCTACTATCTTTATCGATTGTACAGTGAGAATGTCATGACATTCCATCGATTGGAAATGAAATTATTGCGTTTTATGTGTCAGTATGTGTTATCGGTGCGAAAATGAGCTTCAAACCAAGAGCCAACATTAAATTTGGTTTTAAACTTGGTAAAACTTTTACCGAAAAGTAACCGAAAGTGACGGACGACCTAAAATTGCTCAGAATCCAACATTCGAAGTACGATTATTTGACCAAAATCACATTTTAACCATTAATCACTCCCCCTATTCAAATGATATGGCACCGTGCGACTTCTTACTTTTCGGAAAAATGTATTTGCCCATGAAAAGAAATCGTTATGCACACGTAGAGGCCATTCAAAAGGCTTGCACCGGCATATTGGCGACCATAGCGGCCAATGAGCTAAAACACCCGCTAGACTCCTTAGTTTCATGTTAACGCTTTTTAGGAAAATATATATGTAAGAAGAATGTAAAATATCAAACTTGATTGAAATCGGTTGGGAGGGGATATATGTATATGATTTCACCTAAAAGTGCGCGGTACCATGCCCACTGCTAATTTTTTATACTGGCTCCTATTAAGGTTTTTCACACCATCTCACATGTAAATATTTTATTTCTTTGGCATATTTATAAGGAGACCGAGTGAAGTCCGATATCCTTTATTTTGACAGTGTCAGAGGGAGTTCCTATAGGATTTATTTTGTGCGAATTCGGTTATTTATAAATATGGGCGGTTACGCCCACTTTTTCAGAGTTTTGCTACTGCAATCCCCTATTCTAAATGAGAATTTTATTTCTTATTTTAGTGCTTATTTAATGGCGTTTGTGGGCATGACAGTGTTAGGATTACGCCTATCTACGAACTCCGCCTGTAGATTTGATTAATTACTATAAAATACTGAGACTGAAAACCCTGTGATGTGAGAAAGAAATCAGCTTACTCGTTCCTAAGGAACAAATCCAATTTTGCTTTTAGATTGGCCAAGGACAAGGTGCTTTGGAAGCGATTTGAAGTTGTTTTCAGGGTCGATTAACAAAATCTCTCCGAAATGGTTGCACTGTTCGACTCAAAATTTTCGGAGAACCTTCTATATGTATATTTGTGGTAGTTCTTATATCGGTATGTGTATGCATCTCGTATACGATTTATAAAATATTGGACTTTCGTCTTGAGATAATTTTAAACCGAGAAATTTTGCCTACCGCCACACACTCTTTTGGTGGTTCTCCTCATGTTTTGCTATGGGATCAAAGGAACCAAACATTTTTAAAAATGAGTTACCGGCTTTTAAAGTACTTTAGTTTCTGTAAACTGACGTTTTATTTTTTATAAAGTAATTTATCTTTACAAAAAAAACAAAAAGAATAAAAAAAAGTTTTTGCACTTCCACTTGCAAGTGTGTACAACCCCATACAATTTAATATTGACTGTAAAGTGTGAGGTATTTAAAAATATTACGAAGCTTAATGAACCATAAAACTGACCACAAAAATCGCACAGAAAAATAACGTAAGATAAGTTAAATAGCAACCTTAAAGAGTTGATAAACCTTAACCTACCGCAATGCCACCATCGAAGGCCGCCACACTGTGCTTGTACCTTCTTCACGAAACAAATTGCATTTTAATGCGACGAAAACAACAACCACCGAAATGAGCAACAGCAGCGTGAAATGATAGCAAACATTTATGGGTTTTACTTAAACACCAAACACTTTGTTTTATTATTTCAATTTGGTTTATTTTATAGGGTTTTAATATTTCCCGGTTGCGCCTGGTTTTATTTGCAAAAATATGCAAAAACAAAATAAAAAAGAAGAGAAGAGAAGAGAATCTGTACATTTATGCGCCAAACGCCACGCTATAAATTTTTAATGAATATTTCATGAGCTTTTGGTAACTTTGCCAGCCGGCCACGGCTGCCATAATCAACTGCCGCCACGCCAAGGCTACCACACGCGCGCGCTGCACTCATGCACTCATCATTTGAGGTGGTAAAAGGCGCAAACGTCCCACTCCATGGCAATCTGGCGGCGGCTCTGCGATGCGACGGCAGTTATCATATGCGACACTATCAGCTGCCACATTGCCGCAACGCCATATCGCTACGTCACTAGCTGGCTGGCAACAGCGCCAACACCATCCGCGTAAAAGCGTCATAACGGCAGCAAAGCGGCATTGGCTTTTCGATCGCCACTATCAGCATCGTCATCGTCATCGCCATTCCCATTGCCAGCCGCAACCTCATCATCCGCGTTCGCATTGCCGTACGCGCGCGCATACGTACCGGCAACCGCGTCGTCGACGGCTGTGCCATCGTCATCGTCATCGCCATCACCTTCGCAATCGCAATCGCAGTTGCTATCGTCCGCCATTCACTGTCATTTGGTCATAATCTGTGCGGCCGATTGCGGCTCCTACTCAGCGACACAACTACACAGCGTCAAAATTGTTGTTTTTCGTTGTTGTTTTTATTGTTGCTGCTGTGTTATTGTTGTGCGAGCTCATCGTCGTTTTGCTGCGGCATGTCGCATGTAATATCGCATATTTTATGCGTTTCCTTAGCTTTGACTACCGCAACGGTCGCGGTCATGGTGGCGGCGGCGGCCGCGCGGCTGACGCGTCGCCTTTTAGCAGCGCGATTTAATTGAATTGATTATTTTCACTCCTGTGGTGCGATGACGCCTTGTTGTTACTGTGTTGCTGCTTTTCGGTGTTGGTTTGCCTGCGCAGAGACCGGTCACCAGACATCGCGCTCGCCACAGACGCCGCCAAGTCAAGCGCGTCGTTTTGCTGATTTTCATTTTTAAACTTTAAATGTCCCCGGGGCATTGATTGTTGTTAAGCGCGAACGCGCAAGTGTTTGTCCGCGAGTAATGAATGTGTAGGCAAAGGTAAAAAAAAAATAATAAAATATAACAACAACAAAATGCAGCAATAAGTATGCTGCGGCAATCGGCTGTTGAACGCTGTTGTTTAGCTTTTTGACCGCTGAGGATCACTTGACTTGAAGGCGCACAGCCGAAACTTTAGTTACCCATATCAGTTGCGCTTGCGTGTGGCCCTTCTGTTGAGTCCCATAAAGGAGGCGTTGAAATGACGAAGTGCGTCGACATTTACGCGCAAACCGGCGCGCTGTCCGTCTGCATGTCTGTCCGTCCGCTTTGCGCCATGAGTGCGTGTTCGGTTACGATTAACATGAAATCGCGTCTACCCTGTACCACTTGCATACTCACCTACATACATTTGTAAAAGAATATTGGCCATTGATGTGAGGACAATCAGCATAAAAATAGGCATTAAAGGCACGCGCTCAACTGCTTAAGTATCCGCAGAAGTGTACATCGCTGAAAGTTGAGTGCAAAGTGCAAAACTCGCTGTTATTCGCAAGTGTTGAATGTTTTAAAACGAATATTTCGAGATTTATTTTTGATATATTTTCTTTTACATTTTCACAGTCGAAATTTAATGCGGCGGTCCAGTAAATGATTAACTGATGTGTTTCAGTGAACGGAAAGGGTAAAACCGTTGACTCTAAAGGAACAAATCACGGCCAAGTTTCAATTTAATTCATTTCTCAAAAACTTTCAGCGTTCTAGCTTGAGATCGCACTCATCAGTGCATTTTTTCAAATGTTTTCCCAAGGTGATCCATTATGAGGTTTCCTACCTTTTTACAGAAAAAACTCAGAAACCTCAAAAATAATAGGGAATGTTTATTATCATTCGAAAGAACATTCTTTGGCATTTATTCTTTTAAAAATATCTCTAAAAAATGTTGGCCGCGGCTATGTCCCAGATCGTCTATCCGTTAAGTAAAATTTTCGATGACTCGTTCGAGTATTTCGACAGAAAAATCGCGAATTATACTCCTGATGTTTTGCTAAAAGACCTGAATTGAAGCGGGAGTGTTCACATAGACTTCAGAATTTACATAACCCCACAGGATCTTGGTGGGCAATCGGGTAGTACAAAACGTGAAGTTATCTCCTCGCTGAAGTGTTCTCTCAATAAGCCTATTGTTGCCGAGATCACGAGCTTCAGTTTCAGGCCGTTGACGGTTAGGTTCTCACTGACATCATTTCTGAAGAAGTATGGACCGATGATTTCCCACCGATGAATCACACCAGCTCTTTATTTTTTCTAGTTGAAATGGTAGCTCTTGAATCTTTTCAAGTTGCTCTTCATCCCAAATGAGGCAATTTTGCTTGTTTACATACCCATTAAGCCATAAATGAGTCTCACTGCCTAACAAAACGTGGCTGGAAAACGATGGATTTTCTTGGAAATTTTCAAGAGCCCGTAGAGCGAAGCGATATTACTTGGGAATGTCAAACGGCTTCATTTCTTGAAAAAGCTGTATTTTGTACCTTTCAATTTAAGACATCTTTCGTGAACTGCGCCAAATCGTTACTTATTGCAGCGTACGGCACCGAATCGACTCTCTATGGTCTTCGTGAGTACTCTCAGCTACTTTCTGCAATGCGTGCTAAGCGTGCTCTATTCAGTTGAAGATTATCCAATAATCAATGGTGGGTCTAAGAAGGCTGATGCTGTCGTGAATAGCACGCTTTATGTTAACCACAAGTTAAGCGAGGAAAACAATCTTTACAGAACGTGAATTTTCTTAATAAAGTTGAACGATTTGAAACTTAGTTCAGGCGTAAATCTTTCCATGATGAAATGCCAAACAACAGCTAACAAGTGTTGAAACAGCGCTGTCCTCTGAACTTTTTAATAACTTTCAGAAATTAGTTTACTTTCCAAAGGCGTTGAAGTCGCAGATACTAATTATAGCTAAACCAGGAAAAGACCACAAACAGTCATGTGCTTACAGACCAATAAGCCTGCATCCTGTCTTTCCTAATTATTCGAAGGAATTTCGCTATCAAAGTTATCTCCTATCCTCTGTCGTAGCAAAATGATACTAGAACACCAATTCGGCTTTCATGTTACTATAGAATATGTCAACCAAATTAATAATTACCTACCCAATTTTACAATGTACTCGGGTCATATTTGTCTAACAGGCGATTTACCGTGAAACAATCGGAATCTATCACTCAGGAGTTTCCAATAAAAGCTCGTGGTCATTAAAGTAGCATGCTTACGCCTATAATATACATTATATAACTGCAGATAATACAATAAAGCAAAATGTAAAATAAAAAAGCAACTTAAATAGATGGCTTACCTGGAAGAGACATGACCAAAAAATTACAAATGAAATTAAAAGCCGCTAACTTAAATTGGCTTTTACATAAGAACTCTGGGTTAAAACTGAATTACTAGTACTCATCAACCATGCAATTATAAATCCTATTTCGATGTATGGTATGCAACTGTAGGGTACGACCTGCGCAACTAATATTGAGAAAATTGAGAGTTTAGAAACTACCGACTGTAGTGAAAAGTTATTCCCTCCTTCTAAAAGGAGCGCCGAAGTTTGTAAACTTACTGTTAGGCTCATCGACGTCGTTTTGGCAAAAGATTCAGGTCTTTTGGTCTGAGTCCAGCATTGACAAGCTATACATTAACCAAACTAACGTCAAAATGACAAATTTAAAGCACTGCTCCTTTAACAATTTCGATTTTATCGTCATTAACAGAAGTGGAGGAGATGGACAACTGGCATAAGACAAGTTTTCGATGACTTCAGAACTATCTCTGAATGATTTGTGTTACTCAAATATTTCTGTTAGCGAAAAAGTAGGCTTCCTAAAATATCTCTTAATCATCGTAATCGATCGTAGATTTCATGAGACATGGAATGCAACAACCATATTATATAATATAGTTTTATTTTTTGGGTATTTTCTTATTTCAATTCATATTTTGTCACGAATTACTATATATGTGTATGCGAAATACAGTATTTTTGTTACTTAGAAAAAAATCAAAATGTTGCGCAACATCGTTCTTTCAGCAACATTTAAAATGAAAAATTTTAAATTCAACAATTCTGCTTGAGTGCAACATCACTTTCTAGTTGCTGGTGAGCGCATTAGTATTGTAGACATTCTAGAGGCCTGTGGTGAACTAAACTAAAGAGAAGTCGGCACTGAAAACGAAGAACTGTCAGGTTCCACATGTTGCATAAGGTTTTGTTAACTGATAATAAATGTTGCAACAGCCGCTGTAACTCACTTTGCTTCACTTATCAGCTTTGGTTCATTCATAACTTTGTCGAGTTCTGAGGTGAATGGTTCGTTGTAAGAAGTAACGGAAGCAATTACGAAGAACACATTGCCTACGTCATAGTTTGGTCTAAAAGTCAAAATCGTCCAGATTGCTGAATCAAAAAAAAAAATAAATTATAATAATAATAAAGAAGGAACGAATAGTCAAATGGAAATGACATAGATTATATTATGATACAAGCATATCCCCTTGTTTTACACTCAACTGGATAATTTGGTCTTTGCTTTCATATACATAATTTAATTTGTAAACACGAAAACAGAGCTCTTGGAAAGAGGGAACAGTGGTGGAAGTGGAATCTGAGAAGGTTGTTTTGCATTATTCTTTTTAATGAAGTGTTTACGTTTTCCTGTCTGCATACTTGAATTATATTCCTGAGTTTCACATATATTCGCTAAAATATTGTTTTGTTTTTAGATCCCTTTTCCAAACAAAATTTAGTTCCTTTAAAGGTTTTGAGTACTGAAATGATTTCAGAAGGATAAACATCCATCAAAGCATATTAATTACAATTCTTAAAATAAAGCTCTTAAATGCTAGCATTCTGAACAAAAAGTGCTGTCAATTTCACAGTAATTGTAGCGTTTCTGTCCAACTATTATTCTAGGGTAACGTCATTCAAATGTTAAGCAAAGATTCACTAACTTCTAATGGCGTTATATATAACAGCAAAAAGTGATTGTTCAAAAGACAACTTCGCGTAAACAATGATCAAAAAATGTTAAGACCTTGTTCATAATTTTAAAATTCTTTTAGTATATTCTTCAAAATGTAAGTCGTCCTCCTCAAATTAATCCTTCTTGGCACCAACATACCTGTGCCAATATTTTTTCCGGTCCTCAAAACAGTTCTTAAAGTCAGTTTCCGGAATTGCGGCGCGATATTGGTTGAAAATTTGCGAAAAACTCCCAAAGAATCAATGCAGTATGCGACGGTGCATTATCGTGGTGCAAAAACCAAGACTTGTCGGCCCATAATTTCAGCCCGTGTTTAGAACAGCTTCGCGCAAATGACGCATAACATTCAAATAGTACATCTTGTCGAGGGTTTGGCCAGTGAAACAGAATTTGGAGTGTACCACACCTCGATAATCGAAGAAAATTCAATACAACCTTAATTTTTTGAGTCTGGCTCACCTTTGACACGATATTCGGCCGATTATCTGCTGTTTTTGTATCGTAAGTATAGATGAAAGTTCGTCGCTAGTAATAATACGTTTCACCATATCCTGGTAGTCGAAAAGCATTATTTCACAGACGTTAAAGCGACTCAGTTTTTCGAAAAAATATCTTTTGTAAGTATGTCATCGAAATTATGCTTGAACGGTACAATAAGAAGTCGTTTTTGCATCGAAAACAGCCAAATCAATGTCAACTGCCGAGTTTCCATGAAGCCAAAATAATGCTCTGTATTTGGTGGGAACAGAAGGGTTTTCTGTAGACAGACCTGACATCAATAGCCGAGTAGCCTTCTTTTCGCTATTCAAAATCCTAACTGCAGCCAGGTGGTTCTCCATCTGATCATTCCAACGGAGTAGACATCTTCTTCTTCCTCTGTTTCCACCACGGATACTGAATCGAAAACATACAAAGCCAGAATGTTCTCTTCCATTCAGACAACATGACATAGCCAGCGCTGCCGCTGCCTCTTGATTTGCTGAACTATGTCAATGGCGCCGTACATCTCGTACAGCCTATCATTCCACTGCGGTACTCGCCGTTGCCAATGGGTAAAGCACCACAAATCCTCCGAAAAACCTTTCTCTCGAAACTTTTATGGCCCCTTTATTAGATGATGTCATTATACATACCTCCTTAGGATATAGCAGGACAGATATGATAAGAGACTTATAGAGTTTGGTATTTGTTCTTCGGGAAAGGACTTTACATTTCAATTGCCTACTCAGTCCAAAGTACCACCTTATAGCAAGAGTATTTCTGCATTGGAGAATACATCATTAAACCATCAGAACAGGCTGAGACAGTTTTTATTTGATTCACTGTTTGGTGTCAAGCCGCTGCCGTTCTTATTGGATGAAATCCATAAATTGGCATAAAGATGGGAAGAAGTTATTGTGTCAGATGAACGATATGTTGAATAATCTTCAAATTGTTCAAATTTTGGAAAAAAAACTCATAAAAAAAAATTTGAGATTTATTCAAATTTCTGGTCTAAAACAGCCCTCAAGGCATGATACAACTAATTAAATTGTATTGCAATCTTCATTTCTTTCCACGCATTTTAAAGTAAATCGAATTCACTTTAAAAATACTTCAAAGCGAATTTCTGAGCAACACGCTCAACTCACCGCTGCATAAATTCGCTTAAGAGTCAACGGAGATATTTAAATGATATAACAGATTGTAACGCAACGCGGAAGCTAAAGTCGTTCGCAACGCACTCAAATATTTTCATTTACCACCGACGCAGCTTGCCGACTTGCCGACTTGGCAACTCAAATCTGAATTAAAAGTGAGCTAAGGAGACAGAAGTAAATAAATTTTGAAACGTGCTCAGAATTTCAATATTCATAACAAGAAGCCAACAACAAAAACAACAACTACACAATAATACAAATGACTCAGCCAACAAGGAAGCATAATCATAGATTGCGAGCGTGTATGTGTGTGGCACGTCGAGGGTAGTACAACGCCAGCTTGGAGTTGCGACAATCTGACCGTCATAGCATGACGTAAATAAATTTGAATTCATAAATAAATATAATACTTTGGATATTTGCAAATATAAACAAAGCGAGCAAAGAGACACCGGCAGACGTGAAGAGGGAGAGCTCGGTAGCAACGGAGCTTATACACAGGTATATGGGGACGCAGGTGTCACACTGCTTTCTTAGCGCTGTCGATGTGTCTCTAACGCCGCCACCGCCGTCACCGCTGTCATTCATTCAATCATTCATCGGTTGGCGTGTCTTCCTTGTTGGTGTCAGCTTAAATCAAATCTCCAACGCAGATATGACAAACTGCTCAAACGCTTGTCACACATAAATACACGAGAATTGCTTTAGATTTTTATACATATTTACATCGCTGTGGCAACTTATCTGTTGAACCTGTTGAAGACAAATCTCTTATATTCCCGCACTCTACTGATGAACTCTCCTCTCTTTCTTGCTTTTTAAGTGTTGTCAGCAACAATGTTGTTGCCAAATTCGACAATTGATCGGTTCTTCTTCTTCTTCTTGTTCTCTTTGTCTCTTAACAGTCGCTTTTGCCACGGCTCACAGCGCCTGCCACATCGCCGCCCGGTTTGACACAGCAAATTAAGCAAATCTCGGCAATGAAATCATTAATAAATTTTGAATAAGTAGCGGTTTAACACCGTAGTCTACAACAACACGCTCGTTTACTTACATACAAACAAGTATAACCAAGTGCACACCAACAACAACGGCCACTAAATGCCGGCAATAACCACCTGTGGCTTGTAGAATCAATAAATGGTTGAAAAAAATTGCCAATAAATTGGAAAATGAAATGTGCCACTTGAGAAAACAAACTTATCTACAGTTAAGGTAATTACTTTCTTGGTTTGGGCAACGCTCATTTTATTGGCTATTGCCCACCTGTGCACACTTTGTGGCAGGAAACAATTTGTGGCATATAAAGCGGTTCTATTACACCGCAAATATGGTTTGCTCCATGGTTTGCCGGCAAGAAAAGTGAATGATACGGCAAATGAGCTAGTTACACGATTGTCGTTGTTGTAGTATTGCCGTTAAACGAGAGCTTATTTAGGCGTTTATTAAATTACGAATTTATTTGGTTAGATTAGGCTAGGTTAATCGACAAAATACAAAGAAATACTCTCACTTGGGCATTGAAGAATCATTACCAAATTCGGCTTCACTAATTCGCAATAAACTAAATTATATAATCTATTTAGATTACACTGATAATCTCTTCCCACCGACAGAAAACTAGATAGGGATGAAGTGGACAAAGTCACAAAGATAAGTATCTATAGAGATGGGTCCTGTTCCAGTGTGAGGTTGTGTCTTTTCAGCAAAATTAGCTACCAGAACCGCTTTCTGACATTAGACCACTGCCATTCCAGTGGATAGCACAGCAATTAAAGAAAGCCTTACATTTTTGAAAAAAGGCGTGCTTACAACACGAAATTTGTTTTATATAGCGGGCACGACTTGGCGCATTTTATGTCGAGATATTAAATTGAAAACGTATAGAATACAGTTTGTGCAAGAAGTCAGTTACAGGTGCTGGACTTGAATAGTTTTGGTTCGATTTAGACAACTTTTAATCATAAAGTCAACATTCATGCAAAGTTTTACCAGGCAATATTTATTGCTTCTAATTTGTGTTAATATTTTGTTATATGGAAAGTAAGCGTGGTTTTACATCGATTTCACCAATTTTCATACTGTAACATAAAAATATCAGCAGAATATCATATACCAAATTTAATTGAAATCGGTTGATCAGGTGCCGAGATATGTGACATTAGTTAAATGTTGGCGGTGTCACGCCCATTGTCCAATTTTGACTTCAGCTTTTATAAAAACTTCTCACACCATCTTGGCGGAGAGTTTTATTCAGTGTCTCCATCGTAGTTAGTAATTGTAATTAAATTCCCCATTATTGCGTTGCGATTTTTACAGTGGGTAAAGATATTGAATAAAGAATTCGTCTCAAATGTTGTATTTCCAACCACATTGCGGAATCATTGCGAATGCTAAAAAAAGCTTACGGTGATTCAGTTTTATCAATAACGTACGAGTGGTACAAGCTTTCAAACACGGTCGAGAAATCGTTGAAGACATGCCTCTTCTGGACGACCTTCGACCACTTCAACCGATGAAAATATTAAAAAAGTGAAGGAGATAGTGTTTGAAAATCCCCAGACAACCGTTAAAGAGATGACAAGAGAGCTCAACATCGCTCGCTAGTCCGCTCAAATGATTGTGTTGAATATTTTCGTTATGAAAAGCATTCTTGCGCGAATAGTCATGATAAAGCTGATTTTTTTTTATGTTTATGTATGTTTACGTCTCTTTGAACTTGCTTGATCGTGTGATTTCTGACCGCACATTCATGGAGACTATTACAACTGCCAATGAGGCACAGGTTTATAAGTTTGACATGAAAATAAGTCAACAATCATCGAAATAGAGCAAAAAAATTAGCCGAAACTAAAACAGCAAAAGCCTTGCTTTCTTCGATATTCGTGGTTTTTTGCATCGTGAATATGTTCCGAAAAGATAGATCAAAGTTCTATTTAGCCGTATTGAGGCATGGTGGAATTTACACTGTGATAAGGCACAATCACATCGAAGCACGATTGGGACCGAATTTAAAGCCAAGCCGCAATGAATACCATCGATAAACCACTGTATTCACCAGATTTTGCTCAGCATAATTTTTTCTGGTTTTCCAAGGTTAAAATTGGCGCTCCGTGGAACCCGCTTTCAGTCAATTGAAGGTTAAAATAAAATTCGCTGAAGGAACTGAGGGCCACCAAAGAAGTGCTTACTAAAAGTTTTCGAGGATGGGAAAATCGTTGGCATAACTGTATCACATACTTTATTTTGGCATATTTTATCCCTGTAACAACAAAAATAAACCTTGATGGATTTTAATTTACGAATGTGCTGATGGATTGACAAAATATTCCTCCACTTCAATTCTTTTTTTTTTTTTTTTTGACATTTTTAAATTCCTTTAAAAAAATAGTTATAGCGAATTTAACATTTAAAACAACTCGAAGGATCGACTTTTCTTCGAAGACCTGATACCAGTTAGTATTTCTTAACTGTCACATTTTTTGCTGAGCAAATTAAGTCGGATTTTATGATT
Organism: Bactrocera latifrons; assembly: GCF_001853355.1. Lineage (NCBI taxonomy): Eukaryota > Metazoa > Arthropoda > Insecta > Diptera > Tephritidae > Bactrocera > Bactrocera latifrons. The sequence goes on from NW_017535452.1 coordinate 242,098, forward strand.
AAGGGAATCATGAATTCTAGTTAATTTTATCTCCTCGCAAAATATCAGACTTACTTCTCACACAACTGAACTAAATCATTGAACTTAATTACTCCAAAATATATTCAGTTAGTCGTTAGCTAACATTTGTGGTTTGAATATGTTTAATTAATATTGTGTAATAAAATTTAAAAGTCAACTTTCCCACATTTGCCCACAACTTACTTATTATCTGTTATACTATATAACTCTTAGAATTGGCTTTGGTACTTTAATTTCCGGTCGTATAGAATACCTTTTCACAAGAGACACAAACAATAAATTGAGCGAGATATAACAGTCATGCCGATGTCTATAAATTTATGCTTATATGTAGATATACTAGATATATGTATGTACATATGTATATGAATAAGTGTAAATGCGAGCATATGCGACCAATCATGCTAAGTTACTAAAGTAAGCTAGTTTAGTTGATCAATCGCTTGCATGCCGAGCAACGCATGGGACATCCGGGCTATTTTCTCTAGCAATTTAAATATCAAATCGATATGTAAATTGCCGTAATTTGCACAAGCAGGCAAGCAAAAGAACAGACGAAAAATCCGTGGGAATAAAACATATATATACATATACATACACACATGCACAGCTACATGCATACATCATACACATATCTACGTAACTTTGTGGTGAAGCTTTGACCATTAAACGGGCCACCTAATTCCGCAGAGTTGTATTCATGCATATGTGTATGTGCGTAGGTATATATGTATGCATATGCAAATGTTTGTATGCATATATGTGTGTGAGGAAATATAGAATATATAGAAGCCTCAGGAGCAACGACACCAGCAATGTCGTTGCATTATTTAAATATCGTTTTAGCAAGTGTGTGTCCGTCAGCATGCGCATGTGTGGGTGTGTGTGTGAATGCTTCGATTTCATTTTCCACTTATGCTCCACATGCGTGTGCATTTATTTATCTACTTTACAAGCTAAACTTTTGCACTTTTCATTTTTGCCACACTCGTTATCTGCTTTTTCTATTTTCCTTCAACTTTATGCTGTCATATTGACGGATCAACTATTGAAGCGTTTGATTGGCTCACTGACTGACTGGGCGCTCGAATGCCTAGCTAAATGGTTCGTTGTGGTTTTTCGCAGCCACAGCGGTCGGTATTGCTACTTGAACACACGAATACTTAACTGCAGATAAGCGCATTCAAATAAATGCTTATAAGCGCACAGTTGCACATGCGTATAAGTGCATTGTTTATATGTGTGAGTGTATGTGTGTGCGTGCATTTGTTTGAGGTTCAATTGCCGTTTCGTGGTGGCATTCAAGCGATCCATGTTTGTGGTTGGAAAAAAAAAGTAAGTATGGGGGGAAAAAGTCAGTGCTCCACTTGCCAGCGAATTAATTTCCAGTTTATTGACGCGTTAAAAGGCAAAGCACAACAAAAATGGTTGCAATCGATTACATAAGTAAGTGAAGTCGAATTGACATGAGCACATATATATGCACATTTATTTATAGTTTCGTGCCTACTATAAATGATAAATACTTTTTTCTACAATATACAACAAATAAAGTGGTAGATGAGAGAAATCCGATTCTGCTTTACGAAGAGCTCCTTCACTTTTTGGGTATTGATTTCATTCATATAGACACAACGTGCAAATACCTTTTTTACACTAATCTTCATTTAAATTCTCCAAATAGTGTTTTTACTCAAAATCTTGTTATAAAAATCAGATTCAGTGATCAGCTGTCAAAAGAACAAACTGCGAAAAAAGTGTTGCCTAGTTGAAAACCACATTTCTAAAAACAACCGTAGCATGCATCGTGCTTACATATGTCAGAAATTCGAAGCCTATTTCTAATATGCGTAAAAACCTCATACCTTTATGTATGTGTTAGACATCAATACATTGAGAATGTTGGAAAATGCTTAAGGTGATTCAGTTTTATCAAAATACAAGCATACCGAGATTTCGTTGTAGACATGCCTTGTTTGATTTTCGACTTCTTCAAGTGATGCAAATATTATATAGTGACAAATATGGTGCTTGAAAATCATCAGCAAAGTGGTACAAAGATGGCAAGAATGGTTTTGATGGATATTTTGAGCATGTTTTGAGCAATATTTTGAGCTTGCTCGTCTTGTCCCGATACAGCTGAATTTTCTTTAAAAAGAGAACCGTTAACAGTTCTCTTTTTACATGTTTGATCGGGCAAATTCCGATCCCACATTTCTGGAGAAGACATGATTCTGTGAGCTTGACATGCAAACAAGTCAACAATAATCGGAAAGGAACCCGATTTCACTCCATAGAAGAGGTAAAACAAAATTCGCTGAAGGAGCGTTTCGAGGACTGGAAAAATCGTTGACGGATTAGTTTTAAGGCGACAAAATAAATATTGATAGCGTTTTATTTATTCAGAGTACTTTTTTGTCACAATTTATAACAAGTAGTATCTGGAGAGGAATTTCTTAAAGGGATACCTGTCAAACAGATATTTATACCTATTTATAATCTTAGAACTTGAAATCCAATATTTACGCTCTGTGAAAAAAACTTACCCTTAACAAATATCGGGTGATTTTTTTGAGGTTAGGATTTTCATGCATTAGTATTTGACAGATCACGTGGGATATCAGACATGGTGTCAAAGAGAAAGATGCTCAGTAT
>NW_017535452.1:245398-266875 GCF_001853355.1 Bactrocera latifrons
TGGACCACCTAAGACGCAGCCGCGGTCAACATTTAAATGAAATTATCTTCAAAAAGTAAATGTCATGAACCAATCTAACGTTTCAAATAAAGAACCGATGAGATTTTGCAAATTTTATGCGTTTTTTTTTTTAAAAAAGTTATCAAGCTCTTAAAAAATCACCCGATAAAAAGTTATCACACAAGATGATAGGATAGTATTAGCATCGTTACCTTGGATAATAGTTTGAATAAAAAAGTGGTCTTACAAGATCTCATTTTAGATGGTTCTGTTTATATGGCAACTTCAAAGTAATCCTCGTCTGTTGAAACGCACTTTTGCTAACACTTTCTCTAGTCGTCGAAGGACTGGGAATAGTCTTTATCCGATATAGCCTTAAATTCCTTCTTTGAATCGGTTTTGGCTTCTCAATCGTGTTAATATGGCATTTCCGCATTGACCTCTTTAGTTTGCTGAATAACTAGAAGTCGTACGGACCCAAATACCAGTTTTTAACAAAAAAAAAAAAAAAAAATTACTTGAGAAAAACCAATACAGTATCAGATGAAGCGTTATAGAAATTTAACGCATTTGAGTTACAAGACAGACAGTCAAAGAATATTCCAACATTATCTGGGAGGATGGTAATTGTCAATCAACGATTTTCAACAATCAAAACTTCGATTTTTGTTAACTCGGCTATAATCGACATAAGCGGTGTCTACGCCAATTAAGAAGAAGAAGTAAACATTATAGGGTCTCGGACGTTTCTTCTGAATGTTACAAACTTCGTGACAGACTTAATATACTCTGTTCACGGTATAATTTCCATACTTGAGTAGCGAACAATCCTGTTTTATAGCAAAAAATGTGTACTGAAATTATTATTAGACTATATGCTTGTAAAACTGAAATCGGAAGTTTTCGGTTCTCCAAATCAACATTAATATTCTAAGACCATATAATTAAATCAAACAATACGTTTGAACAAGTAGTACTCATGCATGCACAACACAGTTTTATTGGGAGGAACTTTTTGTAACTGAATAAGGTCAAGAAATGAAGCTGTCTGTCAATTGGACACCTAGTCCATATATTATATTAGCCGTAGCTAGACTTTAAACTTTGGCGACGACTTCGACCTTCGGACAACAACATTAATGCTCTATTGGCGATAAAAGACCCATTCCAATCCGAAAATCTAAACATCAGACGGACTTTATAACATACACTTACTTTAATCTGGCTAATGCGCCAGAAAAATACTTGAGTGGTCATGAACTCAAGTTCTAAATCCTGCAATGTCCACTTCGTTTTCTAAGTAAATAGTATGTTAACATCTTTAACTCATCCATAAACTGAGCTTAAGATATAATCTGCCTTAAATACATTAGATCGACAGCAACTTATTCACACTCTAGCAGAAACTTTGAAGCCTCATTTAGAGGGACAATTAGCCATTAGCGAAAAGGAAATCCTAAAAATTATTTGTTGAATAAGACATATCCTTCAGGGCATATATGCCCTATAATGATTCGGAGAGTTCCATGAGTTTTAAGTGATCTAGTACTTATGTCAATACAAACAAAATACCTGGAAGCGATGTCTCCAATTATATGTCTCTTAAATATTTTATAAGTAAGTTAAAGGAATAATTATTGACAGGCTCTCTGATTAGACATTTCTGTCATATCAGCACAACATATGTATGTTCTGGTATATCATTTAATATTGGAATTCGATATAACCAGAAAGCCTTAAATATAGGTAGAAGTTAGGTTAGTTTAATAGAGGTTTTCTAACAGAGATCGCATTTCGATAGCTTATAGCTACTTTTTGATTATGGTATCTACCATAAGCTCACAAATCGACTAATAAGCCGATGACAACTTTTTTTAGGCTAATATCTCTTCCGGCAGTCTATTGGTTCGCCGAAGATATGACTTCTCGATGTTTCAACCTCAGTATAGCAAAAGTTGGAAACTGGAGGAGTAGATACCTGGATGTGTGCTCCATTTTAGAAAATGTCCACAAAGAATTCGTACAATTACGGGAAGATGAACTTTGCCAGAGGAAAATAGTTCAGTAAATCTCCTGCTTTCTACTCTAGACCAGAAAGATTTCTCAGTCGCGCAGAAGCGGTCTTTAGAAGCATATGCAGGGACACAATTAAAGGAGATAAAAATTTCAGCGTAACCCTGTTTGGCAGGGTCTTCAGTGTCTATAGAATGGCATTAAATGCTTTTGTTGTTGCAATCCAGTTCGCACACTTTTAAGTAAAAAATTATAAAATCAATAATCGTGAAAACATAGTTGTCAGTCAGAGAGACAACAATCAAGAGGGAGGGAGGTGACTTCCTGATACCTTCTCACTTCTGGCAAGTACTGGTAAACCCACGTCCATAAGTAATACACTGTGAATACAATAGTCTTGTAGAATAGACTCTCTGAATGATATCGTCTTTTGCAAAACGCAGCGCACATTCCAAATGACACAATACCGCCCTCAAACTGTTGCAAGAAAATGTCAATGCAAATGTACTCGTTTCCGAATAGCTCGTTGCCTCGTCATCAAACATTTCTTGAATTGTTCTCTTGACACTTGTGGCAGCTACTTTGGCTGGCAATGCTCAACGCTTTTGTGACTGCTGTAGTTTTATGGCACCGAGGCGTCTTTGCCATTGCTGCACAAATTGAGCGAAAGTGGCGTTATATACATATATGTACTTGGCATCGATTAGTCTGAAATCGCAATAGTGAGAGATAGGGCTAATGAGCTGGCATACCCACAAATATGAGCATGTATTTTCCATCGTTAGAGTTATGTATGAGGTTCCACATATAATATGTAGGTAGTCTGGCTCTTAAGTGCAAGTGCTGCTTTGTTATGGCAAACACTTACATAAAAGGCGTGAAAAACTGGCTAACACAATAGTTCTTGAGCTGGCAAAAGCACTCTTCAGCATGCCATTATATTGTTTACGATATAAAATATGTATATAGTATATATATATATATAGTTTCACATAGCTATATTTGAAAAATTCATCAGCGAAAGATTAGCTAAAATACGGATGGAGGGTTTCTGATAAGAGACTCGTGCGTTTTGAAGAGCACGTTTAAATCAGTCAGTTGAAGACATTTCTTTTGGAAATAGTTAAAGGTTGGCAAAATCTTATAATCTAATTTTTATCTTCGTTCATCAAGTTAAAAAACTTTTTTTTATTAGTTTAGGTGAGGTTAATCTGATAAGTCACGCATAGGCTAGTTTAGTCTTTTGATAGAGTTTAGTTGCTAAGTTCGAGAGGAGTAGTCATTTATTTCGATACCCCGTCCAGTGTATCATATCGTGGAAACCCCAGATGCTTATAGCTAGAGTTGCTCCATTGCTTCCCTGGTGCCCTGCTCTAGACGTCTCCTGCAGTCTTCTCGTCTGCCAGCCCCATTCTGCGGGCATGTCGAAAGCCGTCTTTTCCTATGTTTACTTTGAAGCTTCTTTCCCAGTGGAAAGTGGGATCATCTAGTTGGTGTTGGCCCAGCCGCCATTAAACACCCAGCTCTGCCTCAAAGTTCTATATGTAAATTCTCCTGCAGCAAGTATCGCTATGCCGACTTTCCTGCGCAGTTTTCAGCAAAGAGGTCTATAGGTAGCAGGTTTAGTACCAATTCGAGAGCCGCAGTTGCAGTTATTCTTAAAGCTTCTGTTATGCACAGCGCCGCGCGTCTTTGAACCCTTTCAATTAGCATCCGGTAGGTGGATTTCCGTACGCCTGTCCACCATACTACTGGACAGTAGAGCAGAATTGGTTTAGCAATAGTAATAGTAGCATCAGTGCATGATATAGGCATAGTTCGAAAGGAAACTCCATAAAGGAATTCTGTGCTTTCTTCTGAACACAAGCACATCCGTTGTCTCCAGGCTCAGCCCCAGACCCGCTTGCGATGTCCAATTGTAGACTGTATTGAGAGTGGTTGTCATAACAGCTAATTTTCTGTAAACGCCTACTTTATTAAGATGACAATGTCGTCCCCATATGCCACTTAAGGGCCTTGAATTGCAAATTCCTTAGCAGCTTATTCACCACAAATGTTCATAGCATCGGAGGTGGTTCTCCACCTTGCAGAATACCTCTACTGACTTTATTGACCACTTTAGTGTCGTTTCATTCTAATTTTATCCGTCTAGAGGTCAAAATGCTTATGATCCAGCGTTGTACAGCAAGATCAACACCTATAGACTGCATACTGTTCATAATAGATTCTGTAGAGACGTTGTTGAATGCTCCAAAAATGTCCAGGAATCCTCCAAGAGCGTGTTCCTTTTATTCAAGAGCCCTTTTAAATTTTAGTTTTTTTTTTATGAATTAATTTGAAGCAAAAACGTCACAGATATCGGTCATAAATCTTCCCCTGTAGCTTATTCAAATGTCATATTCAATATTATTTAATGCAATGCTATATACGGATGAAATGTCAGCTTTTGAATTAAGTATCGTTTTGGACATTGTACGTCAGAAAATTGTCGAAAATATCAGCAGCGTTCGGATTCTCAGAGGAACTTCCGAAAAGACTTTCAATCTCCTGGCGTCGGCACACTCTACGATATAAGTATCCTTAAACAGCGTACCAATCATAAAACTATTTTGAAAATCATTGCTTTTGGGTCACCCAGTAAAATTCGAAAAATTTTCAATTCCGTTATTCCAAAAATCAGCGACAATGCGACTTTTTTTTTATTTCAGCACGCATATAGCAAACGTAAGCAAACTAGCTTTCTATCAAATTTTACAGACTTTATTATTATTATTATTTTTTTTTTTTAATACAACTTATTTTCACAAAAAATAAGCAATTGCGTATAATTTGCATTGGTGAACAAATCTCATGTGATTACAAGTGAACGTTGGACAATTTTATAATAATTATTTTTATTAAAATTTATTCAGCAAGAAAATTGAACTTGAGGTTCGACCATGAGGCAAAGCAGCTCCTTGCATAAACGCGGCTATTTTCATCTATCAGATGAGAAGTTTGTCAGAAGAAAGCCGAAAAAGAAGGAATCCCATTCAGAGCTGCAGACGTATCAATTCAAACCCTACACCGTTTGCATGCAACCAGCGGAATTCGGAGTACACGAACTGCCGATCGAGTTTAAAGTCACGCCCGATACGCTGCTCAACTTGGTCGCGAAGGTAGTGGATGCGTTGCCAGTGCCGAATATTTATGACTGGACGAATGCGGATTGCTGTAAGTGGATGCGGGAATATGGTTATCCAGAATATCAGGTGTGGTAAATATTCAAAAAAGAATTGTGCACAACAATCATTTCTTCTTTACTTACAGAACACCCTACGTGTAAATCTAATAACGGGACGTAAGCTCTTGCTACTGGACGCGCAAGCTCTGGTGGCGATAAATATAAAAATCTTCAGCCATATTCAACACATTGCCGCTGGCATCCGAGAGCTATTCTTTTTCGAGATGACGAAGTTTCTGCGCAGCATCTCACTACCGCCACAATACTACTATGAAATGTACAAATTATTCAAGGTAAAAACCGGTTACCGTTTCGACATCACACGACGTACGGAGCTCTGGCGCCAACTGCAAATGTTGCGCAAAAACGATCAGCCTACAACACACTGGGACTTACTCGAACGTTGGTTACAACTCAAACCGGCTACCGTAGAGCTAATAGGTGGCATGCGTCGTCGAAATCTTTACCGCTGTGCAGTGCCTTGTCAAGAAACCGCGGAATCGGCGTCATCTATAGGTAATTTCTGCAAGTGTGCTTCGATCTGCACGTGTGAATGGGCCGAAATTAGTTACAAGAAACCGACGGTGTTAACGGTGCTGCGTGCGCATCGTGTTTCAGCGATTGACAATCGTATGAGCACTTGCAAGACCTGTCTGCCGCCTTGTACATGTCACTGGCCGAGTAGGTATTTCAAATCCAATGATCTGCTGCAATGCTTGAAGAGAAACTTTCCGGTTAAATATGGTGCCGATGTCAGAACAAAATCAACTTATGGTTCGAACGCTTATAGGGCGAGCTTTGCAAGTTATAGTAGTACCACCACTTCAGTGCGTTTGCTCACACTTTAAGCAGAACTTGTAATAACAAAGAAATTTCGATTAAATAAAGGTCAAAACTCGTTTTGTCAGTGTAATTACTTTAACTTTTTAAAATGCGACTCGTCGCTTAACAAAAAACCTAGATGATGAGAATATATATGCTTAAAGACTGTGTCAGAAAATCAGCAAATTATCTTCCATGTAAACTGTAGAAGGTAAGCCTATTTAAAAATTTTAGGTCTTTGTCTTCTTTGTGAGCTCGTAGAAGATAACTAGGAAGGTCTCATATCTTCAAAATGTAGTTATGAACAGCTTTCCGAGTCTAGTGTCTGAAAAGCAGTAAATAGCCTTATCTTCCTTCTAACTCCGTAGTTACCGCCTATTTCGGATGTTGGCGTCTTTGTGTGCCCTTGGAAGTATTCGTTATATTCGTCTTTAGGCGAAAACATTTTTTTCTAGTTATCTAGGAGAATTATATGGAGATTTATTCCGTAAGCGGTTCGAAACGTACCCTCAGGTAAACACTTAAAATACTCTCCACCCCCAACCAAATGCTTGAAACAAAAACTCCGCAACCAACACTGTGCACAGTTGTGTTTGTTGACAGAAGAACTTTCAAATTTGAAAGTCGAAGGTGATAATATCGAACTTGTTACTTTTATTATTTATGTTAAGATTTACACACACATTTTTTATTGCAATTTTTACTTGGCAAAGTAAAAACTTTACGGGATGCGTGAGATATTTGCGAGAGCAGACGAAAAATTCGTTAAGGAACAACACAGTGGACACAACCAGAACGACCCGCTAAGGATCTACAAATTCCGGTCGAGTGAGTTTTTACGTACCGAAAAGGGTTTCGATAAGAACGCCTTGCCGATAGTCTTCAAAGTTTCGCCCGACACTCTACTCAATCTGTGCATAAAACTCATCGATGCATTGCCCTTGCCGTCGGTTTATAAGTGGACGACACTGGATGTCTGCAAATGGATACGCAAATATGGTTACCCACAGTATATGGTAAGCCCGAAATTGTTTCATCGAAATTTTTGTACTTATTTTGCTGCCGACTCGTTTGCAGAATACATTTCATGTCAATCTTATAACCGGTCAGAAACTATTGCTGCTCGATGCTCAAGCGCTGAGCGCCATGAATATTAAAAATTTCGCAGATATTAAGCATATCGCTTACGGTATACGCGGACTCTTCTATTATGAAATAACCAAGTATATACGCAGCATTTCGCTGCCGCCCGAGTACTATTACGAACTGTATAAATTATTTGAGACGAAAAGTGGACGCAAATATCAGGATGTACGCCGCTCGGACCTTTGGCGACGCATGCAATTGCTGCGTGAGAATAGTCCAAATTATTCGCACTGGGATCTGCTCGAACGTTGGCTGGCACGCAAACGCGAACATACCGAACTCTTTGGGGGCGTCAAGCGTTACCGTCTCTATAAATGTTTGCCGGAAAAACCAGCAAAACCGGACGACATTCTGCCGCCGAATCCGTGTTATTGTATGCCACCGTGTTCCTGCTTCTGGACTGAGGATCGGCATTTGCAAGCGCCGTCGGTATTCTCGTTACTCGCGCCGGTTCGTAAGGCAGACCCTACTTTTATGAAAGAACGTTGCCGAAACTGTGCACCGCCGTGCACGTGTCATTGGCCTTCACATTTCTATAAATTTGACATATTATTGTCATGTCTGCGGGAGAATTTGCCAAACAAATACGGTGAACGGGAAGCGGCGCGTCGCAGACAATCCAGAACACTATTCACTTCATCCTTTTTAGATTGATAGCCGAGGACTTACGACGCTGCTACCCATACTATATTTATGCGCATACATATGTACCTATGTAAAAGACCAGATTTCAACGATGCCATGATACGTAAAAATATACAAAAAATGTAAAACAAAGTTAGAAAATCTCTAATGTACGAATGAAGGAAGTAACGTTAACTAAAATTCTTTGGTAAGGTCTGTGATATAGCCTTGAGGAAGACTTTACCACTTATTTATATTGAACTTGACAAGTGAAAGCTTTGCCTAAAATAGTATTTAGTGCTCATAGTACGGTTGCTAAATGTCTGTCCACACATAGATCGTTCATTGGTGCTTAGCTTGAATTTCAGCTACGTACTTTAGGGAGTCCGATCTGGAAAATACTGCCTTCTATGACAAATTTCGGGAAGATATTTGTCGAGTAAAAGAGCTTTCCGTACAAGAACTTGATTAAGATCGGTTAGTTTCTATGACAGCAATATGATATAATAGTCCGATTTGTTCAATATGTTTGAAGATTGTAGGGTTGTCTGAAAGTATAATTTGAAGATATCTTGCCAAAAAAGAGCTTCCATATAAGGACTAATAGAGAATGTCTAATAAAACTGAGAATTTCGAGCGTTATATGCTTCATGATTCGATATCGTCATTTCCGGTAAATAAGCAACTCCTAGGTTAGAAAATGGCGTGTGCTAAATTTCAGATTGATATTTCAAGAAATGCCGACAAGTTGGCGTATATACAGAAAGATTTCAAATAATAAAACAAGTTTATGGCGGAGAATCCAACATTCGAAGGACGATTATTTGACCAAAAATCGCATTTTAACCATTAACGACTACCCGTATACACTTGATATGGCATCGTGTGACTTCTTCCTTTTCGGAAAAACGCATTCGCCCATGAAAGAAAAGCGTAATGCAGACATAGAGGCCGTTCAAAAGGCTTGCACCGGCGGTCATAACGGCCAATGAGCTAAAACAATCGTTCGACATGCTTTTGGACCGTGCAAAAAGATGTATTGAAGCAGAAGGAGACAATTTTGAATAAAACAAATTTATTCTTTCGAAAAAACCATTTGTCCTGTTTTTTTTTTTAAGTCTTGTTTACTTTGGAAGGCACCTTGTCTTATAAAATTTTGACTGTCCATTTCTTTAGCTTTCTTCAGTTTCTTGTGATTGAAAATTTCGAAGTAGTGTCCTCTAGAAGATTGTCCTAAATTTTCAAGTAAATCTGAGTAATAGTTTCGGAGCTGCAGCCTTGAGAATTTGTGCCCCCGAGGTCAACTAGGCTAAGTCGTCCTTAAATGCTTTTTTCTCGAAACAGAGCTTTTGAAGTCGTTTAGCAAGATTTCTTGAGAACTACTAAAGTGATCTTCATAATATTTTACACAGGGTTTTGAGACATTTTTTAAAGACTTGCACGAAGGATTTATTTCTAAAATAATGATTTGGTTCGTGCGATGCGTCCAATACTCAGTCAACATAGTCACCCAGCAGAGTCCGTACCGAAGTAGACCTGAATGAGTCCGTCCGAAGTCCATCCGATATCGCGCGATTTCGGGAAACAATCTTCGTTTGCAGGCTTGAAAGTCCAACTCGCGCAAGAATTGAAGGCAAGATCGTTTGGTGAATAGCCCAAACCGAGATGGCAACCGATTCTACTTTTCATAAGAATATTTTGTTCGGCAATGAAGCTTTGGTTTAATGGGTACTTTAATAAACAAAATTTTTGCACTTGGGGTGATGATATCCCAAGGTCCATTGTTAAGACAAACAATAAATGTTTTTGTGCTCTTTGGGCAAAGGGAATCGTTGGTTCATATTTCTACAAAAACTAGGTCCGCCATAAGGTTATGGTCAATGGGAACACCATAGAGCCATACTTAATTACATTTACATGCCTGATTTAGAAGGGATTGATGTTGACGACCTTTAGTTCCAGTAAGTGCAATGCAGTCAACGAAACAATCCTTTAATTGAAGAAAGCAATATTTCGCGTCATGAGTCTGTAACGTTGCCTTCAAGATCACGCGATTTAACATTGCTGGACTACTTGTTTTTGGTTAACTGAAATTGTCACGCTGGTAAGTCTACCCGTTGAATCCTGAGACGATTGATGACTTGTAAAAGAATATTTATCGCGTTACTATTGACATCTGATCGCAATTACATGAAAATATGGTCTCAATTTGGGCCTCTCGACTGAATATCATTCAATCAGCTGTGAGGTTCACCTGCCCGAAATCAATTTTAAAACATTATGGCATACCGGATTTGCTGCCACCACTGCTCAACCACAGACTACCTCTAAAAGACAGAATGTTTTGTTGGCTTCTTTGCAGATAATATTTTATAACAAAATTTTATTAAAATTTAAATAACTTGTAAGCCGATACCAGTACGAGATGGCTAGAAAGTGTGAAAAATAATTTTTTCTCAGCAATAAAAATAGTTTTTCACAGTAAAAACTGTTTCGAGAGCCATGTTGAATGCATAAGAAATGGCAATAGCCACAAAATATTTCAATTCCCGTTAAACATTAATGAGCTTAAATTGTATTTAAATTCAAATGCGTGAGAGTTTAATGTAATCCAGTTAATTACAGCCGCGCTGAATGCAGAAAAGTCTAAAAAACGAGAATTTTTCCAGCATTTTTTTTCATTACACTTTGCGGCATTTTCAGCTTGGCGTTGCGGGCGCTTTTTATTTGCAGCTCATTTTGTTAAATTGCAAGCACTCGCGCTTAAAAGCACACACATGCATGTATGTATGTAGATATGTATGTGTGGGTGGTCTCTTAACATGTGGTGCTTGCAATTAAATCAGCGATTCACCTAGAACCCTATATACCCAGAAAATCAAGCAGCTGCAACAACAATACAAACAATGGCAGCACATGCACCTATTCTCACAAATAAGCAATGAAATGCAAATCGCGAAATGAGTGCAAAACCTTAACACAACAGCAGAAGGCGACTTAACAAATAACAAAAAAAAAAAAAAAGCAAATGCTTCAATAACTTGCTGTTAATAGCGGGGAAAAAGAAGAAAGTTGCACAAACTGCTAGTTCGCATGCTACTTGTGTTTGTTGTTTATATATTTGTTGCTGCCACTGTTATAGTGTATTGTTGTTGTTGTCGGCAATTAATTTATAAATGTTTAATGTTCGCTGAGTGCCGCTGACTGAGCGACGGCGGTTGCTTTTCAAAAATATTTTACCGGCTACTCGTTAGCCACAAAACCTTTGCAAACAACAATAACAACTAAAAGCGAGTGGAAAAACAAACCAGTAATTTGCCAACTACTGCACACACACACGCACCAACACTTATGCACGTGTAAAGCTTTATTTACAAACATACATTTGGATAGGCCGCCTTGCCTGCGCCCCTAACCGCCTGTAAGTGCAAAAGTACATATGTGTGAGTGCGCTGCTATGCGCTATTCAGTGCACTCCAAAAACTGACCCATTTCCTTCACACGCACAAATGCACTCACTTATACCCACACACGCACGCGAAAAAAATTAATGTTTCTGCTTTTAACGCCGCCAAAACTAACGGCTAACAGTGGCTAAGGCGTGGCCGACATGATTCAATTAAACAAATCGAAATTATTTTTACCACTTGGTTCTGGGTTGCATGGGAACCTCAAAACATATTTCTACAAATATTGACAAGCCGGTACTGTCATTAGTAGCATCCTTTAGAAAAAGCAAAATTATATGAGGCAAAAAATCGGAAAAAGGGGATCAAACTGTGTTCTACCCTATTTGGAGCTTGAATCCCACAAAGGAAGAGAAGCTCTGTCAATCAAATCGTTCAAAATTCATACCTCAGACCTATCATCTATGTTGATGGGACGGCAACACCCGTCTTGAGCTACCTGACCGTGCAGGTCAGTCAATATAGAGCTGATGAGCCTGCAACCAAAGTCGTAAGTCACAAGTCAACAACAGAATGGCAAAGCGTTTGTGCTCCATTCTCCTCGCGCGTTCTACCAAAGGATAGCTGGCATCGGCTCATGCGTTGTCGCATATTCCAACCTTCGATCGCAAGAGATACACTGAGCTCTTTGCCCTCAGTACGGCTAGCCTCAGTCTAGTTGTGCGGGTTCTAACAGCAGCTGAAGAGAAGGAGATGAGGTGGAAACATCTCAACACTTCCTACCTGATTTAAGGTTTAAAAACTTGGGATATCACAAGTTCACATATTTCACCCAATTGGTAGAAGAAAAAGCTAAACATCTAAAAAAATAATTTGTTTTACTATGGAGAGGAGTGTTCCATATCCCGGCCATGAAGAAGTTCGAATAGCCATTACCTGTCTGAAGAATAATATAGCGGCATAGGGGCCGATAAATTGCCGGTTGAGCTATTCAAATACGGCGGCGAGGAACTGATAAGGAGCATGCATCAGCTTCTTTGTAGAATATGGTCGGACGTAAGCATGCCGACGATTGGAATTTAAGTGTGCTCTGCCCAATCCCCAAAAAGGGATACACCACAATCAACCACAAAGATTAAAATTGAACCTTATCACTGTGGCTTTAGACATGGAAAATCAACAACCGACCAGATATTCACCATGCGCTAAGCCTTAGAAAAGACCCGTGAAATTGTTCGACACACACTACCTCTTCGTCGATTTTAAAGCTGCTTCTGACGACACGAAGAGGAGCCGCTAAACTAATACAGCAGTATGATGACGATGATAATATCTGATGGGTCGGAGTTATGAGTTTTCGAGAGAAGCTATAGTGGTCCAAATACGATCCATGGGCAATCGCAGTCATACAACCAACCTAACATTACTCAGCGCAGGTCTTCTTTTGATTGTCTCAAAACAAATTTAGACACAAAATTTGAACTCAACTCCAGATTCTAATTCCAAATAAGTATAAGAATGTTCCAAGGGCAAAAAGCAAAGGCAATCTCTAAGACACAAGGTTATCACAACTTTTTCAATGTGTTGTTCTAGTATTTTAAGGAAGTTGGAAAGTTTAGGAAATCTGGTTTTACTACTTCTACTATGATATCTGATATCCGGGACAGATAATAGGCCTGCGAAAGCAATCGACTTAGGMGAAGATCTGATTAGGTTTAACATTCGTCGAAATCTTGTTTAAAACACGATACCTACCTTCTCTTATTCTTCACATAAGATAACGGTACCATAATTGTCAAAAACATATGTGAAAAGGCTTGCTTTCGATGACTATTTATGTGATAGTAGCCGCTAGAAAGCATACCGATTTAACGTCAACCGTGCCTTAGTTCATTAATTGGTCATCATTGCCTCACTGCATGGTCATCACTTCCCTCCCACAACTATCGTACAATACCGATTTATAGAGAACTGCACAACTAGTTTTTGTAGTTTATTCCGCCCTCATGAAACTGTTATTCAACCCACTTTATTTATCAACCGACTGGTGAATGCACTGACACTTCGTCTGCAGGGTGGTTGGCTATTGCAGTCGAGTGAGTATATAACTGTATTGACCATTTCGACAAGTGGGTCATTCAACTTTAACAAATTAGCCAGCATTTTCATGCTACAATAATTACTTAAATTGGCTAGCCAACGCTTGTTGCAAACATATGTACATATGATATATGGCGAACACCCTTTTTATAGAAGCTTAAGCCGCAACACTTCAATTTGCACCTATGAGTATGTAGGTCAAAAATAAATTAAATTTAATATTCCTTTAACGAATATAAAAAAAAGTCGTATGCTTTAAGTAATTTTAGGGAATTACATTTTAGATGGGTGAAGCATCAAAATCTTATCGAAGCATTAAAGTGCCTCCAAATTTGTTGAATTAAAACTTTATTTCAGCTTTTTAGACGTTTCAGACCACTTATTAAAAATTTAATATAATGGTAAATACGAGTATTGGGAATATTACTTATTAGTTAGCTAATGTCCCTTCTAAAAAGTCTATTTAGTTATATGCAACTTTCGATTTAGGAATACTTGGAAAGAATCGACGAAGCAGCTGACATAAGTCACGTAGATTGGTAAATCATCGAGCTGTGAAGAAAGATATACATATTTTCATACAATAATTTTTTGTCATCGATTTGCATAGGACAAATTGTTATATGTCTTATCAAATTTGACTAAACAAAACAAAACTCTTTGCCAAAAGTTCGTCAGACAATTTTTACTATGGAAAAGAAATAACAAGGTGTTTGCTTGAAACTGTTTTCCAATGAAATCACTGCTACGAAAACGTTTCAGAAGTGTTTTGAAGTGTTTACCTTATCCCAAACACAAGTATTTGATTGGCATAAAATATTCAGTGAGGGTCGTGAAGTTTTCCAAAACTGCACCTCTGTTAATGACGATAACATCGAAAAAGTTAGTGACACAGTTTTAAAAAATGATCGTCATGGCAACAGATAGAAGATTATTTTTTTTTATCTGCTGCAGATCGACTTGACCATTTTGGTTAACGTTTTTGGTATGAACCGTGTCAATGTTATACTCGTACAAAAAGATCTGAATCCCTTGCAAAAATTACGTCGAGTAGAAATCGCAGAAGAGATGATTAACAACGTAGCTGAAGACTCTAAAATTATCAAAAACATCATTGCTCGTATGTATATTTCTTATTACACTATACACTGATCTATCGAATGTATCTCCAAAAAGGAGTCGTAACGAAAAAAAAAACTTAAAAGTTGGACAAAAATTTAGCTCTTCAGCGTTTTCTTACCATTGAGGAGCTCGAAATGAATTCGATCTATAGGCACAAACGGTTAATAATGAATCGTATAATAGTTGAAGTGAACGAACAGTTTTGCGGGAAAAAAATTTATATATTTTTCTCCATGCACCATCCCTTCTAGTATGATTTTGACAAACTTTTTAGCCAAACACGAAACGAGGGTCATCGCCCAGCCACCGTATCGTCATATTAGGCTCACTATGCCATTTTTCTGAGTGTATTTGAAGGATGTAGTCATGGATAGAAGTTCACGCATGTGAGGAAAGTTCTCTAAGTTCCATTCACTTGGGAGTGGCCAGAAACTATTATTTCACATATGGCTCAAGCAGATCACGACTTTCGGTCTTTGACCAAGTATCCTCTGGGTAGCCTAAGAACATCCGTTTGAAGGTGAGCTAAAGTGAGAAGCGATACATCTTCCCCTGGAGTTGTGTGTGGGTTTGGGACTCGCCACGTAAAAAACGCCCCCAATAAAAAGGAAACAACAGCCTCGGACGAAAGACCCTTCTTTTGATGACGACTATGGCAAAAGAAATAAGGACTACGACTAACCAGAACGCGCATAGACTGCGCATCGTCACTGTGTTAAGTATCACAGAGTTGAGACGGGGCAGTCAGGGCCACCATTTCTTACTGAAGACTAAAACAGAGACGGTATTGCTGCCCAGAACTCCTATAAAACCCACAAGCTTACCCTTCCTGTTCAAACGCCTACAATATCCTTAAAACTTGACTTTCCCTACCACAATAAATATAAATGAATGACAAACTATTAAAGTGGCCAGCCTGGTCACCGCTTGTTTCTACCACACCCAACTATACGTGGGATGTTCTGGTGTGCTGAGGTCAAGAAATATTTTAATTTATGCAGAAACAATAAGTCCCGCAATGTTATTTACCGGGGCGTGCAGCAATGAAATGATTTCTAGCTCTCTACAACCTGAGACAAAAAACAAGTACTTAAGCATAATCAATCATCAGTCACAAAATTTTGGAAATTGATCTTTCCGATACTCAAATTTAAATTACTTCACTTCTAAAAAAGTGAATAATCATTAATTTTACCGCTAACACACAATTTCTTTTCCCTAATAAACCGCGTTTAACAAGCGCAATAAAGCTAGTCAATACATAAAACTCTATTTATTTTCATGGTGATACAAAAACACAAAATAAACTATTAAACTAAAAACGTGTATACTCTTGTGCAACATGTTGCAAGAGTAAAAATATTATGACAATACATCACGACGCATAATCGCGCCGTTAAATGTGGCGCTAATGGCAACAAACTACAAACATAATTCTCGGACACAATGCCGGCAGCCAACGTTATCGTCTATCTTTCTACAATTACTATACAAAAGGACCTGAAAGAGGATAAATAAACAATAATCAGCAAAGCATAGACATATTTCATGTAGCACGTAGCGTAAATAAACGCAGACAGAGAAAGGAGAACGCTCCACGGCATGGCGTGGCATAAGACAAACACAAATAAAAAATGGACACATTAATTCCGATTGCTGTGACCACAAAAGACAGCAAGAAATCCGGTAGGTGGTACAGAATAATAAAAAATATGCGTCAAAGCGTAGAAATATGAGAACCAAGGCGTCAGTTTAACTGATAAAAATGCAAATTGTCACAGCAAAGTTATGATTTAGCAGATAATGCTATCTAAACTGGACGAGCCGTTAAGCTCCACTATTAAATTGTTGGCTCATAAATTATATCGCTGTAAAAGTAACACTTCCAACGCTGCGTGAAGATTATGTCATGCTGGTGTGACCCAATATCGCTGAGCGATTCGAATGCTGGTTGGGTACATATATCACCCATAAAATGTGATTTATGCCGTTAGTTTGCCGCTAAGTGATTTGTAGAGCGGAATATTGTCAGAAACAATCACACTTGAGCAACAACCATATATGGGGACAGAAATAGAAGAAATAAATATTTATAAAGTTATTTGATAGATGCTTCTATTTTGATCTGTTGCAGTGGCTTACAACATCGAGAACTCCAAAGATTTCTGTATTAACGGCAGTCCATGTGAGTAAGAGCAAAACCAAGTTCGTTGAATTGGAGACGTTGCTCGATGAGGATCCATGTCAAACGTAAGAAAAGCTTGTTTCAGCATTGGAAGTCACTCGCTAAGCCACTTCAAATCGACCCCATTTGCTGAGAATGATTCAGAAGCAAAACACTAGGTTCCTTATGATCACAATACCAAGAGAGACACCAAAAAATTATTCTGCTGCGTGACTACGTTCGACCTCACGTTGCCTGTTAAAAGCTACCTTGAAGCACCTAAATTAGAAATCCTACCCCACCCGCCAAATTCCCCACATAATGCACCGTCCAATTATTATTTGTTACGTTTGTTGTCACATGGTCTGGCTTAGAAGAAGTTCTACTTACAAGACGACATCGAAAAATTGCTTTATTCTTGTATAGCATCACATCATCATGCGCCATAGCCAGGAACAGTAGTCAAAATTTTGTGTTGTATCCAGCCGCGTTTAAATGATTTCGAACTATTATCTATGCAATGTTTAGCTCCTAAGCGGTCGAAATAAAGCTTGCATGATAGTTAAACACCTTATTTGTTGAGTCTCTTTAAGATCAAAATTACTCGCTTTTGTTGAAGGAAGACTATAAAATATGGCGTGTTTTTCTTTGTTGATGTTCATCATTGACGCGTACTAACACAATACTCATATAAGGTGTCTTCCAAAGTAAGCAGAAATTAAAAAAAAAAAAACAGAACAAATGAATTTTTCGACAAAATCAAATTTATTTTATTCAAAATTGTCTCCTTCTGCTTCAATACAGCTTTTTTCATGGTCCAAAGGCATGTCGAATGAGTGATTTAGCTCGTTGGCTGGTGTGGTCGCCAGTAGCGCAAGCCTTTTGAATGGACTCTACGTCTGCATAACGCTTTCCTTTCAAGATCGAATGCATTTATCCGAAAAGGAGGGAATCACACGATGTCGTATCAGGTGAGTACGGGTAGTGGTTAATGGTAAAAATGTGATTTTTGGTCAAATAATCGTCCTTCGAATGTTGGAGTTTTTGGTCATCAGTCAATTTGTGCGGAACATACCGCGCACACACCTTTCATAAGTCCAAACATTCGGTCAAACTGCGATAAATCGAAGTTTTGGAGATGTTCAATTCCATTTCCATGAATTTCAATGATGATTTCGACAGATTTTTGATGAATTGGCGCACAGCTTCGATGGAATTTCCGGTGATCACGGATTTTGATTGGAACACATGCTGACCGTCATTTATGTCCTCACGACCACTTTGAAAATGTTGAAACCACTCAATCATCGCCATAAACATGTTTCAGATATTGAAATGTCTCGGTAAAAGATTGGTTAAAGAAAATTTATTATTGGCTCTTTGTATGAAGCTCATTATCGCCCCGATAACACAAGCATACTGACACTTGCAATAACTTCACTTGCAATGTCTATGAAATGTCATGATATTCTCACTGGACAATCGATAGCCTGTTTAGTTTGGAAGGCACCTTGTAATCGCATATGAAGGTATGAAATCTTGTTTTACGAACAACAAATACCATAACCCTATGGCACATATAATACGTGAGATTACTAAAGCCATAATAGATTTGTTTACTAGAACTTGTATTTTTGTGAAGGAAAAAGTTCGATCTGGGTTGACAAGATAACTCCTTACATGATCATCGAAAGTAAAAAAAATACGTGTTTTAGGTAAAATCTTTACTTAGAACTTGGACGAAGAAAAAACCTTGAAAATTGGGATTTTGGCAGACATTTTTAGAAACAAATTAAAATTTCCCAATAAATAGTTGTAATCAAAAAATATCTTTCAAACAAGTCCTTAATAATTGTATTTTAAAGAACTCTGTAAAATTTCATGAAGATCGCTTGAGCAGTTCTTGAGAAATCTTGCTGCGTTTAAGGTCAGCGCACTTAGTCTAGCTAGTCTCAAACGCACAAGTTCTAAAGGCTCTCCGAAACTTTTACTCGGATTGACTTGAAAATCCAGGACAATATTCTAGATATGTTGAAGAATTTAATAACTCAATAATAATTGAATTTTTGAAACACATAAACCCTTGTAAACCTTAAGTTTTACGTATGGATATGGATTATCAGCTTCCCACCTTTGATTATTCATGAAAATCATTAAAATTTCGGAAAAACTTGATGAGCTTAATCTTTACTAAGCAAACACACTGATAAAGTAATCTTAAGTTAAATGTCTTCCTTTATTTTACACGGGTGGTGCCGTTTCAAAATTCATGAAATCATTTTCAATTCTTAAGGTTTAAAAGGTTTATGCTTTCTAACTTTTGCAAATATATGGCTACCGACAATGACGTACTTTCTAAGAGGCTAGGAATTTTTATTTGTGTATTACAGTAGATAATTTGTCTTGCCTTCGTTACCACAAAACCAACGAATGTGCTGATGATTACATTGTCAATATAATCTGCATATTTTCAGTAATATTGTACTTTTAGAGAAGACAGTGCCACTGTGATTGAAATTAACGGTACCTATCACCTTTTCCAGCATTCGTCCATATATTGCAGCAAACGCACGAGATAGAAAGACAATGTCTAAAACCTCGTCTGGTAGCTGATGGTTGTGTTCAACACGCCACGTTAAATTCCAATGAAAGGAACTCGAAAGCCTCGGATATTGTGTTGGGCAATAATCCATAATAAATTTCGTGAAAATTTGTTGTGAAATAAAAAGGTTTTTCATACAATTACTTAATTTGAGCGTTCAGCTTGTACTAAAGCTATATACTGGTATGTATATTATGGGGTCTCCAACTTTTCCTTCTGGGCATCATAAACTTTGTGACAAACATAATGGATCCTGTTCAAGGTAGGCATACAAATCGACTTAACTGTCATATATAAAAATCCTCCCTATGCTTAATGTGTTTACAACAACAACCTACATACATATATGCGCAGCAATCCATCATTTTTTAACCATTCAACTTAGCTTAACGAAATAAGAGCTTTTTTGTGGGAGGAATACACTTTAAAAAGCTTGCAACAATAAATGCATACCGGCACAATTGCTATAAAAATGTTGCAAACAAATAAAAGTTGGCACAATTTAGCCAAAGGGCAGCTTACGTAGAACCCTCACTTTCCGTGTATTTAGGGAAAATACTTTTTTCCCATTTACCTTTCCGTCGTGTAGCCAATTTGCTTTTACTTGCTACAACACGGTAATTCAAAGGTGTTGTTCTTTCTGGGCAAAGCGTTGCCAGCAGCTTTGGCTCAGCTTTATCGCCACTTTGTCAAAGAGTCATAAATTCGTGACACCTTAAGCAAGCAAGCCTCAGCATAGCACGTTGCACAAACCCACTAAGTCTATGCGCGGACACGTGTTACACATATTTTTTTGCTTCTGCAGTGGGGATATAATAATTCAGCACACCTCACCTGTACACCTTAGTCTGTATACCAGCTAGTGCGTTTATAATTTGACGCCGGGTTTGGGTGTCTCTCGGCCACGATTTGTGGCAGAAATGTCGTAAAACAGTTTTACGACTTACGCATTGCACTCACTTTATGAATATGCAGACACCCAAGCCCTTACCTCCAAAAATGATGGTAAAAACTTACAGTGTTATACAATAAACAAATGGTTACACATATCCACATATACAAGCATAATGATAAATAAATACAATGTATGTGGGTTTATGCGCGTCTCATGAACTTTACTAATTTAAGAACCGAATTTTACATATGCAACATTGTTGTTGACATACAGAAAGTATCTTTAGAAATATGTGAGCTTCATTATAACCGCTCAGCACAGAATTAAAGTAGCTCAGATGAATTACAATGTCAGATAAATGTACCGCTGGATGCTGCTGACTACTTTAAAGTCAATAATATGTTTGCCCACCATAGCATTACTAAGCGATTCGGTACATCCATACATTATCATAAGCCTAATTTCAGTTCGAGTAATATCAACTTTTCTGATTCTAGAGATTCCAACTCTATATTGTACCCAAGTAGCGAAGTCCCTTCTTTCTTCAATTGCACATAAAATGCTTTTTCCAAACCCGATCGATTTCTTTTTTTTTATCAACTTGGTTCGTTAGTGATATGCTGATTATAGCGATCCTAAAACTTTTAGATATAAATTTTGAGGTACGATCTGGCCTTTGCTTCAAAATAGGCCTCAGTTTCGGTGATCACCTTTTCTTTTGTCCAAAATTTCTTTCCAGCGAGCATTGTTTAGAGAACTGAGAACAGGAAAAAATCGCTGTGGGCCAGATCTTAAGAATATGGTGAATGCAATTCGAATATTCATGCATTTTCTTAGGGAAACAGCACTGTCTTTTCCATTACATGCTGCGACTTTTCGGTGATTTTGTCCCACAAACGATTTAATAAAGCTATGTACTGATAGTTGAGGACGACTCTCCCTTCGTCAAGGTAATCAATAAGAATTATTCCACGCACATCCCATAATACGAACACCATAACCTTTCTAGCCGACTGTTGTATTTTTCTCAGCTTTCGAGCGGGTTCTTCGGATGCAGTCCACTTGGCTGACTGTTGGTTGGACTTCAGCTTTATTACGCTTGAACATCGCCAAACGCCGATCCGAATCATCAACTCGTCTTTATTTTTGGTGAAATGTGAGTTCGCCCGGTTCAAAGCTTTCTCATACCTAAATATTCGTGAAAGATATCGGGTGATTTTTTAAGAGCTTGATAACTTTTTTAAAAAAAAAAACGCATAAAATTTGCAAAATCTCATCGGTTCTTTATTTGAAACGTTAGATTGGTTCATGACATTTACTTTTTGAAGATAATTTCATTTAAATGTTGACCGCGGCTGC